>NC_056733.1:988016102-988108602 GCF_019279795.1 Protopterus annectens
GGTGGTGTCTGTAGGGTGGGTATATGGGGTCTGAACATGGTGACCCACAACAGCTATAAGTGCACATTGCAGCACAGGCACTGTGGATGCCATGGCCTATGCACACAAGAGGTGGCCTCCTTATGCCACATGATGACATACTGACCATATGGGAGAGGAAACATATGGCCCTGGAAGTAGTATGGCATTGTTCAACAATAGCCAAGATAAGCTGCTCTACATAACTGGGCAATTGATGCCACACTAACTGTATGTTCAGCCGGTGATGCCTTGACCTTATTATGCTTACCATCCTGACTCTCAAGCAATACATGGATGTGGTGTGGTGCATGGTCAGTTTCATGACCAAGTACATGCAGTTCCATGCAATGATTGTGTTGTGACCAGTCATGCATCTGTAATAGCAGGCATATACCTTTGGACACATTTACACTTATCGCTGTCACCTTGGCATGTGCGGTCCTACTATATTAGTTGTCTGTGATGGAGCTGTCTCACCACCACTGTCATGATTATGTGGAGACAGTTGCCCGAGGTCTTCTTCTTGACCAGTAGCTGATGCCCCACTATGAGTTTGTTCGGATTCACTGTTCTTCCTGTCAGGGCTGGACAAATTAAATCCAAATGCAGTGCCCTGTGTGTCATCAGCTGTGCAGCCTCTCTGTACCACATCAAGTCCTGTGTTAGGATCAATAGATCATTTTGCTGGGAAGTGGATGTGGATGGGCTGCAAGCACAGAAACAGACAATCATACATTACACATGTGCACATAAAAAGATGTCTGCCAAATTACCTTACATAAAATACAGCATTCTGTTCCCTGGGGAATATAACGCCTTATGTAACTGGTCATCTTGGAGGTGTCTGTGCAGCTAACCTAATCATCTTTAGTTGTATTGTCTGGCCTGTTTCACCTGTGAAATGGCTGAAAAGGGTCATTGGACTAGTTTGCCTACCTGGCTAAAATGATAAATAAATAAATAAATAAATGTAACTGGAAGGCTGCACAGAAATGACATAAATGTAGTAATAAAAAACAAACTGGGTACACTTACATGGCATGTCATCATCAGCAGAGACAACACCTAATGCTGTGGAACGCATAACATAAAACTTCTTTTAATGTGAGTGAGATATCTAAAATGTAATATGTTTGGTAGTTTAGTATCTGACATGCCTTGGTCTAGGTAGGCCAGCCTCAGTTCCACACCCTGGGATACACTGAATACCACACAAGTGGTGTTGTGATGCCATAAATGAATGTGTATCAGTTGGGGAGAAATTGTAGGTCCCATGTGAAACCACTCTATCATCTGTAGCAGCTGGTGGAATTTGATGTATGAAGGACCATGTCACTGAACCAATGATGACGTTCTCTTGGAGTCCTGTTATGGTTGTCCACAGCATTGACCATGCTGGCAATGCAGTGCCACACCCACTTCATGCAAACTGAATCAACGATCTTTCCCAGCAGATTTCTGCAATGATCCCATAGGGCATTGTTTATAATGTCATTCTCATGTGAGGTGCTCCCATAGGACATCGATTATAATGTTGCTCTCATGTGAGGTGCTCCCATAGTGCATCCATTATAATGGTGCTTTCATGTGAGGTGCTCCCATAGGGCATTGATTATAATGTCGTTCTCATGTAAGGTGGTCCCATAGGGCATTGATTATAATGTCATTATCATGTGAGGTGGTCCCATAGGGCATTGATTATAATGTTGTTCTCATGTGACATGCTCCCATAGGGCATTGATTATAATGTCATTCGCATGTAAGGTGCTCCGATAGGACATCGATTATAATGTTCTCATGTGAGGTGGTCCCATAATGCATCCATTATAATGTTGTTCTCATGTGAGGTGCTCCCATAGGGCACTGATTATAATGTTGTTCTCATATGTAAATTGGTCTTCTCTGTGCCACCTCCCTGTAGATGAGGCATTCATCACATAAAACTCTACTTTCCTAAATATACTTAACTCATTGGCACCTCTACACACAGTGCATCTAAAGTCTAACATATCTCCTTGGTTAACTAATGCCACTTGCTCCTTGATGAAAGCTAGAGATAGAATGTGAAGAACCTGGGTAAAAACTAACCTCCCCATTTACCTGCTAAAATATTAAGAACTCAGAAACCTTACCAAAAAGTAAGTCAATAAAGATAAAAAGGACTTCTATAATAACCCACCCAGTTCTCAAAGATTTAATCTCAAGAAATTCTGGCATGCAATAAATCAAATACTCCATCCCGGTAACCCCTCATCTCCCAATCCCTGACCTACAAAGACACCCCTCGAAACCCCCATCAAACTTCAACTCCTACTTCATGGAATCCATCAGTAAGTTGATAAGTTTTATCCCCTCTAATTCTAACACTAACACCCCTCCAGATCCCCTCTAGCCACAATTCCACTAACACCTTCTACCTTAAACCTATACCTACCAGCTATATTAAATATTTACTTCTCAAACTAAAACCCTGCTCTGCATCTGCAGACAACTGACCTCCCCACTTTCTCCAGTTAGTAGGAGACTCTCTGGGCCTCCCAGTTTCTATACTAATTATCCAGTTAATCACATAATCCAAATTTCCCTCTATCTAGAAAGAATTATATACCCTACCGATTCGCAAAGGAGGAAACTCCACTGAAATCTCCACCTTCAGACCCATAGCCATCCTCTCACCTCTCTCAAAAATACTTGAAAAATGAATGCATAAGCAATTTATGGAACACTTACTTCTGGAAAATCTGCTAACCCCTACACAACATTTGTCCTACACATAGCACCACTACTGCTCTACTATCCTTCATCAATATTATTTCTCAGGCTAGAGACAGCAATAAACTAGTGACATGCTTACTCCTAGATCTCTCTAAAGCATTTGATACTGCCTCTCACTCCTTTAGTCTGGACAAACTCACTAACCTCAATTGTTCCTCCCCTACTATGGCCTGGTATTCAAGATATCTCTCTGACAAACTACAATTGGTAAAATGGCTCTCACCCCACCCCAGTCTCCATCAAAATGGATGTTCTCCAAGGATCTATTATTGGGCCACTACTCTTCAATATCTTTACTAATTTATTCTATACCTCCTGCCCTCAGTCTACTCTCATCCAATATGCTGATGGTTCTGTTGACATCACTATTGCAGACACCCTCTCTGGCTTACATTCTATTATTCAAAAATCCTTCAACTCTGTTGAGACCTGGCTCTCCACCAACCAGCTAATTCTGAATGTTAATAGGTTCATAGGTTCATAGGTTCATACTAGGCTATCTGCCCTTGGGCATTTATAAGCCTAGCCAGAATGTGTTTGCCTTTCGCCACCCATTTTAAATTAATTTTGCTATGCCCTTTTTCAAGGTTAGTATACTGTGCCTCTGTCAAACAGTGGCACAGAAGTGATACCTGGGTTAAACCTATGATCTCCCATCCACTCATCAAGATTCCTCTTGTAGAGAGTCAATGAGGGACTCTGCCTAACCTGGACTGGGATTTTATTCCAGAGTGAAGGGAGCCTCTGGGTTATGAATCTGTCACTCCAGCATGTCCTATTTATTTCAGTGCAGAGGTTCAAGTCTCACAAGCGCATAGCTCAATGGGATTTGGATTTTCTGAGGTGCAGCATGTCCATTAATTCTGGGTTGGACATGGCTTTATACGTCAGGCACAGATCGCCCCTGAACAGGCGGTATGCCACTGAGTACAGCTGGAGTTTCTTTAACCGGGCAGCATATGGCATCTGTTTGAGCCCTTTGATCCTCTTGGTGAGGTACTTTTGGGGTCTTTCCAGTTGCTGCAGGTGTCTGGTAAGGTACATCCCAAAAGGGGCATTGTACTCAATTATGGGCCTGATGAGGGATGAGTAAAGAGACACAATGACCTCCCCTGATCTAGATGTGAATCCCTTCATGATTAGGTGGGCTATATAAAATGTTTTTATAACCACTTTGGCCATGTGGTTGTCAAATGAGAGACTGCTATCAACTTGGGTCCCCAGGTCCCTAATTACTTCTTTTGTACTTAATGGATTACCACCTATGTGGTAATTTGTGGGCACTTTGTTTTTGCCAAAGGGGATGACTATACACTTTTTGGCATTTAGCTTGAGGCCATGGCTCTGGCACCAGTTGTCTGTTTCTATGAGGCCCTAAAAAGACTAAACTCTTACTTTTTCTTCTCAAAAGCCTGAATAACCTCAAATCCACTTTTACTATCCATTCTCTAGATAATACACCTATCATAGTTGTACCCCCACACACAACTTCTACAGGTCATGATAGATGACCAACTGAAATTCGATTTGCATGTCAAGAATTGTATTAAGAAAACCCATCAAAGACTTGGCCTCTTATATAAAAATAAGAAGTTCCTATCCAACAAGGCCAAAGTTTCCCTGACTCATGCCTATCTCCTACCAAACTTAATGTACAGCTCTCAGATCCTCTCTAACCTCCAAACCACCCTCCTAACTAAACTAGAGAATACCTATAACAAAGTGGGTAGATTTGCTGCAGATCATAGCTGTAGAGCTCATCACTGTCTCTGTTTAAAACACTTAAATTGGCTGGAAGTTCTCCAGCAGCTTCTCCTCTCCCAGTTTCAGGTTATCCCCTCTATCTTATACCAACCCTCTTTCTGTCCCAGCTTGACTCCTGCTATCTCTTCATACACCCTTCCAAGTCACTCCAAAGTTCAAATGAAGACTTACAACACATCTATAAATCTAAGAGGAAAATTGATCAAAACGTCTATAGGTACCACCCTACCATCTCCTGGAAAAAACACCCATTGGAAATTCGATCACTTAACCAAATGTATTAAAATTAGCTAAAAAGACTACGTAAAAAGCCACTGGATATGTCATTGCACTCAACCACCTTAAATTGTCATCCTCTCCTATTTTTAGTACTCTGTCATCCTTTTACTGGCTACTCTTCACTTTTAGTGCCATCTATCTATCTCCTCTTAACGTGGTTATTGCCTCTTAAAATACTGTTACTAATATACTGCCTTTATGTTTTTCTCTAACAGTAGCTACCTGGCTGCAGCTACAATTTTAGTATTTTTTTCTTTCTTGTTTCATTTATTGTAAATGTAATATAAACTCAATCACCCTACATATCTCCTAAGATTGTACATTTCTCAACTTAGAATTGTAATATCTTTCTCTTCTATAATTTCAACTTGAGTATTGCTAAAGTGTTGTTGTTTACATACTTTTTACTGTTAAAAATTTATGTGTAAATGTTGTGGAGATTTTCTCTCCGGTCCTCCACAGAAAAACGGCTATCAGCTCAGCCGGACAAACCTGGTCAACAAATGTAAAATTATAAAAATAAAATAATAATGTGAGGTGATCCCACAGGGCATTGATGATAATGTTGCTCTCATGTGAAGTGCTCCCATAGTGCATCCATTATAATGTTGTTCTCATGTGAGGTGCTCCCATAGGGCATTGATTATAATATTGTTCTCATGTGAGGTGCTCCCATAGGGCATTGATTATAATGTTCTCATGTGAGGTGCTCCCAGAGTGCATCCATTATAATTTTGTTCTCATGTGAGGTGCTCCCATAATGCATTGATTATAATGTTGTTCTCATGTGAGATGCTCCCATAGGGCATTGATTATAATGTTGTTCTCATGTGAGGTGCTCCCATAGGGCATTGATTATAATGTTGTTTTCATATGAGGTGCTCCCATAGTGCATCCATTATAATGTTGTTCTCATGTGAGGTGCTCCCATAGGACATCGATTATAATTTTTTTCTCATGTGAGGAGCTCCCAGAGTGCATCCATTATAATGTTGTTCTAATGTGAGGTACTCCCATAGGGCACTGATTATAATGTTGTTCTCGTGTGAGGTGCTCCCATACTGCATCCATTATAATGTTGTTCTCATGTGAGGTGCTCCCATATGGCATTGATTATAATGCTGTTCTCATGTGAGGTGCTCTCATAGTACACTGGTTATAATGATGTTCTCATGTGAGGTGCTCCCATAGTGCATCCATTATAATGCTGTTCTCATGTGAGGTGCTCCCATAGTGCATCCATTATAATGGTGTTCTCATGTGAGGTGCTCCCATAGGGCATTGATTATAATGTTGTTCTCATGTGAGGTGCTCCCATAGTGCATCCATTATAATATTGTTCTCGTGTGAGGTGCTCTCTTAGGGCACTGATTATAATGTTGTTCTCATGTGAGGTGCTCCCATAGTACATCCATTATAATGGTGTTCTCATGTGAGGTGCACCCAGACTGCATCCATTATAATGTTGTTCTAATGTAAGGTACTCCCATAGGGCACTGATTATAATGTTGTTCTCATGTGAGGTGCTCCCATACTGCATCCATTATAATGTTGTTCTCATGTGAGGTGCTCCCATATGGCATTGATTATAATGCTGTTCTCATGTGAGGTGCTCTCATAGTACACTGGTTATAATGATGTTCTCATGTGAGGTGCTCCCATAGTGCATCCATTATAATGCTGTTCTCATGTGAGGTGCTCCCATAGTGCATCCATTATAATGGTGTTCTCATGTGAGGTGCTCCCATAGGGCATTGATTATAATGTTGTTCTCATGTGAGGTGCTCCCATAGTGCATCCATTATAATGTTGTTCTCATGTGAGGTGCTCCCATAGGGCATTGATTATAATGTTCTCATGTGAGGTGCTCCCAGAGTGCATCCATTCTAATGTTGTTCTCATGTGAGGTGCACCCATAGGATATTGATTATAATGTTGTTCTCATGTGAGGTGCTCCCATAGTGTATCCATTATAATGTTGTTCTCATGTGAGGTGCTCCCATAAGGCACTGATTATAAATATGTTCTCATGTGAGGTGCTTCCATAGTGCATCCATTATAATGCTGTTCTCATGTGAGGTGCTCCCATAGTGCATCCATTATAATGGTGTTCTCATGTGAGGTGCTCCCATAGGGCATTGATTATAATGTTCTCATGTGAGGTGCTCCCATAGTGCATCCATTATAATGTTGTTCTCATGTGAGGTGCTCCCATAGGGCATTGATTATAATGTTGTTCTCATGTGAGGTGCTCCCATAGGGCATTGATTATAATGTTGTTCTCATGTGAGGTGCTCTCATAGGGCACTGATTATAATGTTGTTCTCATGTGAGGTGCTCCCAGAGTGCATCCATTCTAATGTTGTTCTCATGTGAGGTGCTCCCAGAGTGCATCCATTATAATGTTGTTCTCATGTGAGGTGCTCCCAGAGTGCATCCATTATAATGTTGTTCTCATGTGAGGTCCTCCCATTTTGCACTGATTATAATGCTGTTCTCATGTGAGGTGATCCCATAGGGCACTGATTATAATCTTGTTCGCATGTGAGGTGCTCCCATAGTGCATCCATTATAATGTTGTTCTCATGTGAGGTGCTCCCATAGGACATTGATTATAATGTTGTTCTCATGTGAGGTGCTCCCATAGTACATCCATTATAATGTTGTTCTCATGTGAGGTGCTCCAATAGGGCATTGATTATAATGTTGTTCTCATGTGAGGTGCTCCCATAGTGCATCCATTATAATGGTGTTCTCATGTGAGGTGCTCCCCTAGGGCACTGATTATAATGCTGTTCTCATGTGAGGAGCTCCCATAGTGCATCCATTATAATATTGTTCTCATGTGAGGTGCTCCCATAGGGTATTGATTATAATGTTGTTCTCATGTGAAGTGCTCCCATAGTGCATCCATTATAATGTTGTTCTCATGTGAGGTGCTCCCACAGGGCATTGATTATAGTGTTGTTCTCATGTGAGGTGCTCCCAGAATGCATCCATTATAATGTTGTTCTCATGTGAGGTGCTCCCATGGGGCATTGATTATACTGTTGTTTTCATGTGAGGTGCTCCCATAGTGCATCCATTATAATGCTGTTCTCATGGGAGGTGCTCCCATAGGGTACTAATTATAATGTTGTTCTCATGTGAGGTGCTCCCAGAGTGCATCCATTATAATGTTGTTATCATGTGAGGTGCTCCCAGAGTGCATCCATTATAATGTTGTTCTCGTGATGTGCACCCATAGGGCATTGATTATAATGTTATTCTCATGTGAGGTGCTCACATAGTGCATCCATTATAATGTTGTTCTCATGTGATGTGCACCCATAGGGCATTGATTATAATGTTATTCTCATGTGAGGTGCTCCCATAGGTCACTGATTATAATGATGTTCTCATATCCCATAGTGCATCTATTATAATGTTGTTCTCATGTGAGGTGCTCCCATAGGGCATTGATTATAATGTTGTTCTCATGTGAGGTGCTCCCAGAGTGCATCCATTATAATGTTGTTCTCATGTGAGGTGCTCCCATAAGGCATTGATTATAATGCTGTTCTCATGTGAGGTGCTCCCATAGTGCATTCATTATAATGTTGTTCTCATGTGAGGTGCTCCCATAGGGCACTGATTATAATGTTGTTCTCATGTGAGGTGATCCCAGAGTGCATCCATTATAATGTTGTTCTCATGTGAGGTGCTCCCATAGGGCATTGATTATACTGTTGTTCTCAATTGAGGGGCTCCCAGAGGGCATCCATTGTAATGTTGTTCTCATGTGAGGTGCTCTCATACTGCATCCATTATAATGTTGTTCTCGTGTGAGGTGCTCCCATAGGGCATTGATTATAATGTTATTATCATGTGAGGTGCTCCCATAGTGCATCCATTATAATGTTGTTCTCATGTGAGGTGCTCCCATAGGGCACTGATTATAATGTTGTTCTCATGTGAGGTGATCCCAGAGTGCATCCATTATAATGTTGTTCTCATGTGAGGTGCTTCCATAGGGCATTGATTATACTGTTGTTCTCAATTGAGCTGCTCCCAGAGGGCATCCATTATAATGTTGTTCTCATGTGAGGTGCTCTCATACTGCATCCATTATAATGTTGTTCTCGTGTGAGGTGCTCCCATAGGGCATTGATTATAATGTTATTATCATGTGAGGTGCTCCCATAGTGCATCCATTATAATGTTGTTCTCATGTGAGGTGCTCCCATAGGGCACTGATTATAATGATGTTCTCATGTGAGGTTTTCCCATAGTGCATCCATTATAATGTTGTTCTCATGTGAGGTGCTCCGAGTGCATCCATTATAAAGTTGTTCTCATGTGAGGTGCTTCCATAGGGTGTTGATTATAATGTTGTTCTCATGTGAAGTGCTCCCATAGTGCATCCATTAAAATGCTGTTGTCATGTGAGGTGCTCCCATAGAGCACTGATTATAATATTATTCTCATGTGAGGTGCTCCCATATTGCATCCATTATAATGTTCTTCTCATGTGAAGAAATGTTCTCTTTCCAGAAGCATCCTGGACTTATCTAGAACAGGTAAAAGTCTTATGAACCAGGAGGAGGAACTCCATTTGTCATAAACCTATGTCGTGTGTGCTTGAAGAATAACGTAATTTATGCATGCACAGGACATGCATTACTCTGTCACTTAATGGCAGCATACATCATATACTGTGCTGTAAGTAATAGGCAGTGTCACTGTAGCACTGAGGCAGCTATGCATTGGAACTGGACATGGCAGCATATGTCATGCTCTGTGCTTTAAGTAATAAGCAGTGTCAATGTAGCACTGTGGCTGCTATGCATTGGCACTGGACATGACAGCATATGTCATACGCTGTGCTGTAAGTAACAGGCAGTGTCACTGTAGCTATGTGGCTGATATGCATCGGCACTAGACATGGTAGCATACATCATACTCTGTGCTGTAAGAAATAGGCAGTGTCACTGCAGCTCTGTGGCTGCTATGCATCAGCACTGGACATGGTAGCATACATCATATGTTGTGCTATAAGTAATGGGTATTGTCACTGTAGCTCTGTGGCTGGTATGCATCAGCACTGGAAATGGCAGCATACTGCATTTGCTGTGCTGTAAGTAATGGGCAGTGTCACTGTAGCACTGTGGCTGCTATGCATCTGCACTGGACATGGCAGCATATGTCATGTGGTGTGCTGTAAGTAATAGGCAGTGTCACTGTAGCTCTGTGGCTGCTATGCATTGGAACTGGACATGGCAGCATACGTCATATGCTGTGCTGTAAGTAATAGGCAGTGTCATGCTAGCTCTGTGGCTGCTATGCATTGGCACTGGACATGGCAGCATACATCATATGCTGTGCTGTAAGAAATAGGCAGTGTCACTGTAGCTCTATGGCTGTCATGCATCACAAATAGACATGGCAGGATACGTCATATGCTATGCTGTAAGTAATGGGCAGGGTCACTGTATCTATTGTGGCTGCTATACATTGGCACTGGATATGGCAGCATGCATTATACACTGTGCTGTAAGTAATATGCAGTGTCAGTGTCGCATTGCGCCTGCTGTACATTGGCACTGGACATGGCAGCATATGTCATATGATGTGCTGTAAGTAACAGGCAGTGTCAACGTAGCACTGTGACAGCTATGTACTGGCACTGGACATGGCAGCATACATGATACAATGTGCTGTAAGTAATGGGCAGTGCCATTGTAGCTCAGTGGCTGCTATGGATCGGCATTGGACATGACACCATACGTCATATGCTGTGCTGTAAGTAATGGGCAGTGTCAATGTAGCACTGTGGCTGCTATGCATTGGCACTGCACAAGGCAGCATACATCATGTATTGTGCTGTAAGTAATGGTCAGTGTCATTGTAGCACTGTGGCTGCTATGCATCAGCACTGGACATGGCAGCATATGTCATACACTGTGCTGTAAGTCATAGGCAGTATCACTGCAGCTCTGTGGCTGCTATGCATCTGCAATGGACATGTCAGCATAAATCATAAGCTGTGGTGTCAGTAATAGGCAGTGTCACTTTAGCTCTGTAGCTGCTTTGCATTGGCACTGGACATGACAGCATACATCATAAGCTGTGCTGTAAGTAATGGGCAGTGTCACTGTAGCTCTGTGGCTGCTATGCATTAAGACTGGATAAGGCAGCATATGTCATATGCTCTGCTGTAAGTAATGGGCAGTGTCACTGTGGCTACTATTCATCGGCACTGGACATGGCAGCATACAGCATACACTGTGCTGTAAGTAATAGGCAGTGTCACTGTAGCTCTGTGGCTGCTATGCATCGGCACTGGACATGGCAGCATATGTCATACACTGTGCTGTAAGTAATGGGCAGTATCATAGTAGCACTGTGGCTGCTACGCAACGCCACTGGACATGGCAGCATACATCTGCTGTGGTGTAAGTAATAGACAGTGTCAATGTAGCACTGTGGCTGCTATGCATCCACATTGGACATGGCAGCATACGTCATATGATGTGCTGTAAGTAATAGCAATGTCAATGTAGCACTGTGTCTGCTATGATTTGGCAATGGACATGGCAGCATATGTCATACGCTGTGCTGTAAGTAATAGGCACTGTCACTGTAGCTCTGTGACTGCTATTCATCGGCACTGGACATGGCATCTTATGTCATATGCTGTGCTATAAGTAATGGGGCATGTCACTGTAGCTCTTTGGCTGCTATGCATCAGCACTGGAGATGGCAGCATACATCATACACTGTAGTGTAAGTAACGGGCAGTCTCATTGTAGCTCTGTGGTTGCTATGCATTGGCACTGGACATGGCAGCATACGCCATACACTGTGCTGTAAGTAATAGGCAGTGTCACTGTAGCTCTGTGGCTGCTATGCATCAGCACTGGACATGGCCGCATATGTCATACGCTGTGCTGTAGGTAATGGGCACCATCACTGTAGCTCTGTGGCTGCTATTCATCAGCACTGGACATGGCATCTTATGTCATATGCTGTGCTGTAAGTAATGGAGCATGTCACTGTAGCTCTTTGGCTGCTATGCATCGGCACTGGAGATGGCAGCATACATCATACACTGAGGTGTAAGTAACAGGCAGTCTCATTGTAGCTCTGTGGCTGCTATGCATTGGCACTAAACACGGCAGCATACATTATATGCTGTGCTGTAACTAATAGGCATTTTCACTGTAGCTCTTTGGCTGCTATACATTGGCACTGGACATGTCAGCATACATCATATGCAGTGCTGTAATTAATAGGCAGTGTCACTGTAGCTCTGCAGCTGCTAAGCATTGGCACTGGACATGGCAACATATAAGATATGCTGGGCTGTAAGTAATGGGCACTGTCAATGTAGTACTGTGCCTGCTTCACATCGGCACTGAACATGGCACCATACATCATATACTGTGCTGTAAGCAATGGGCAGTGTCAATGTAGTACTGTGACTGCTATTGCATCAGTGCTGGACAAGGCAGCATACGTCATATGATGTGCTGTAATTAATGGTCAGTGTCAATGTAGCACTATGGCTGCTATGTATTGGCAAGGGACATGACAGCGTACGTCCTACACAGTGTTGTAAGTAATGTGCAGTTTCAAAGTAGCACTGTGTCTGCTATGCGTTGACACTGGACATGGCAGCATACGTCACATACTGTGCTGTAAGTAATGGGCATTGTCAATGTAGCACTCTGGATGCTAAGTTTTGGCACTGGACATGGCAGCATACATCATACACTGTGTAATTAATAGGCAGTGTCACACTAGCTCTGTGGCTGCTGTGCATTGGCACTAGACACGGCAGCATATGTCATATGCTGTGCTCTAAGTAATGGGCAGGGTAACTGAATGTATGTGGCTGCTATGCATCGGCACTGGCTTGGCAGCATATGTTACATACTGTGCTCTAAGAAATAGGCAGTGTCAGTGTAGCACTGTGGCTGCTATGCATTGGCACTGGACATGGCAGCATACATCATATGATGTGCTGTAATTAAGGTGTAGTGTCAATGTAGCACTGTGGCTGCTATGCATCAGCACTGGACATGGCAGCATAAGTCATATGTTATGCTGTAAGTAATGGGCAGTGTCAATGTAGCACTGTAGCTGCTACCCATTGCCACTAGACATGGCATCATACATCATACACTGTGTTATAAGTAATGGCAGTGTCAAAGTAGCACTGTGGCTGCAAAGTATTGGCACTGGACATGGCAGCATACATCATACACTGTGTTATAATTAATAGGCAGTGTTACTGTAGCTCTCTGGCTGCTATGCATTGGCACTAGACATGGCAGCATATGTCATATGCTCTGCTGTAAGTAATGTGCAGAGTCACTGTATCTGTGTGTCTGCTATGCATCGGCACTGGACATGGCAGCATATATCATATGATGTGCTGTAAGTAATGGGCAGTGTCAGTGTAGCACTGTGGCTGCTATGTATTGGCACTGGACATGGCAGCATACATCATATAATGTGCTGTAAGTAATGGGCAGTGTCAATGTTGCACTGTTGCTACTATGTATTGGCAATGGACATAGCAGCATATGTGATATGCTGTGCTCTAAGCAATGCTCAGTGTCAGTGTAGCACTGTGGCTGCTATGTACTGGCACTGAACATGGTAGCATGCATCATACGCTGTGTTGTAATTAATAGGCAGTGTCACTGTTGCTATGTAGCTGCTATGCATTGGCACTAGACATGGCAGCATACGTGATATGCTGTGCTGCAAGTAATGGGCAGTGTCAATGTAGTACTGTGCCTGCTTTGCATCACTACTGGACATGGCACCATAAGTCATATGCTGTGCTGTAAGTAATGGGCAGTGTCAAAGTAGCACTGAGTCTGCTATACATTGGCACTGGACATGGTAGCATCTGCCATTCACTGTGCTGTAAGTAATGGGCAGTGTCAATGTAGCATTGTGGCTGCTAGGTATTGGCACTAGACATGGCAGCATATATCATATGCTGTGTTGTAAGTAATAGGCAGTGTCACTCTAGCTCTGTGGCTGCTATGCATCAGCACTAGACATGGCAGCATATGTCATACGCTGTGCTCTAAGTAATGGACAGGGTAACTATATGTATGTGGCTGCTATGCTTTGGCACTGGCATGGCAGCATACATTATACACTGTGCTGTAAGTAATAGGCAGTGTCAGTGTAGTACTGAGGCTGGTATGCATCACCACTGGACATGGCAGCATATGCCATATAAAGTGCTGTAAGTAATAGGCAGTTTCACTGTAGCTCTATGGCTACTATGCATTGGCACTGGACATGGCAACATATGTGATACTCTGTGCTGTCAGTAGTGGGCAGTGTCAATGTAGCACTGTAGCTGCTATGCATTGGCACTGGACTTGGCAGCATACATCATATGCTGTGCTGTAAGCAATGGGCAGTGTCAATGTAGTACTGTGCCTGCTATTGCATCAGTACTGGACATGGCAGCATACGTCATATGATGTGCTGTAATTAATGGTCAGTGTCAATGTAGTACTATGGCTGCTATGTATTGGCAAGGGACAGGGCAGCATATGTCCTACACTGTACTGTAAGTAATGGGCAGTTTAAATATAGCACTGTGTCTGCTATGCATTGGCACTGGACATGGCAGCATACATCATATACTGTGTTGTAAGTAATGGGCAGTGTCAATGTAGCACTGTGGCTGCTACATTTTGGCACTGGACATGGCAACATAATCATACACTGTGTAATTAATAGGCAGTGTCACACTAGTTCTGTGGCTGCTATGCATCAGCACTAGACATGGCAGCATATGTCATATGCTGTGCTCTAAGTAATGGGCAGGGTAACTGTATGTATGTGGCTGCTATGCATTGGCACTGGCATGGCAGCATACGTTATATGCTGTGCTGTAAGAAATAGGCAGTGTCAGTGTAGCACTGTGGCTGCTATGCATTGGCAGCAGACATGGCAGCATACACCATATGATGCGCTGCAATTAAGGGGTAGTGTCAATGTAGCACTGTGGCTGCTATGCATTGGCACTGGACATGGCAGCATATGTCATATGATGTGCTGTAAGTAATGGGCAGTGTCAATGTAGCACTGTAGCTGCTGCACATTGGCATGAGACATTTCAGCATACATCATACGCTGTGCTGTAAGTAATGGCAATGTCAAAGTAGAGCTGTGTCTGCTATACATTGGCACTGGACATGGCAATATATGTCATACACTGTGCTGTAAGTAATGGGCAGTGTCAATGTAGCACTGTGGCTGCTATGTATTGGCACTGGACATGGCAGCATACATCATACACTGTGTTATAATTAATAGGCAGTGTTACTGTAGCTCTGTGGCTGCTATGCATTGGCACTAGACATGGCAGCATATGTCATATGCTCTGCTGTAAGTAATGTGCAGGGTCACTGTATCTGTGTGTCTGCTATGCATCTGCACTGGCCTGGCAGCATATGTTACATGCTGTGCTGTAAGTAATAGGCAGTGTCAGTGTAGTACTTTGGCTGCTATGCATCAGCACTGGACATGGCAGCATATATCATATGATGTGTTGTAAGTAATGGGCAGTGTCAGTGTAGCACTGTGGCTGCTATGTGTTGGCACTAGACATGGCAGCATACATCATATAATGTGCTGTAAGTAATGGGCAGTGTCAATGTTGCACTGTTGCTACTATGTATTGGCAATGGACATGGCAGCATATGTGATATGCTGTGCTGTAAGCAATGCACAGTGTCAATGTATCACTGTGGCTGCTATGTACTGGCACTGAACATGGCAGCATACATCATACGCTGTGTTGTAATTAATAAGCAGTGTCACTGTTGCTCTATAGCTGCTATGCATTGACACTAGACATGGCAGCATATGTGATATGCTGTGCTATAAGTAATGGGCAGTGTCAATGTAGTACTGTGCCTGCTTTGCATTGCCACTGGACATGGCACCATAAGTCATATGCTGTGCTGTAAGTAATGAGCAGTGTCAAAGTAGCACTGAGTCTGCTATGCATTGGCACTGGACATGGTAGCATACGCCATTCACTGTGCTGTAAGTAATGGGCAGTGTCAATGTAGCATTGTGGCTGCTAGGTATTGGCACTAGACATGGCAGCATATATCATATGCTGTGTTGTAAGTAATAGGCAGTGTCACTCTAGCTCTGTGGCTGCTATGCATCGGCACTAGACATGGCAGCATATGTCATACGCTGTGCTCTAAGTAATGGACAGGGTAACTGTATGTATGTGGTTGCTATGCTTCAGCACTGGCATGGCAGCATACGTTATACACTGTGCAGTAAGTAATAGGCAGTGTCAGTGTAGTACTGAGGCTGGTATGCATCACCACTGGACATGGCAGCATATGTCATATGCAGTGCTGTAAGTAATAGGCAGTTTCACTGTAGCTCTATGGCTACTATGCATTGGCACTGGACATGGCAACATATGTGATACTCTGTGCTGTCAGTAGTGGGCAGTGTCAATGTAGCATTGTAGCTGCTATGCATTGGCACTGGACTTGGCAGCATACATCATACGCTGTGCTGTAAGCAATGGGCAGTGTCAATGTAGTACTGTGCCTGCTATTGCATCAGTACTGGACATGACAGCATACGTCATATGATGTGCTGTAATTAATGGTCAGTGTCAATGTAGCACTATGGCTGCTATGTATTGGCAAGGGACAGGGCAGCATACGTCCTACACTGTGCTGTAAGTAATGGGCAGTTTCAAAATAGCACTGTGTCTGCTATGTATTGGCACTGGACATGGAAGCATACGTCATATACTGTGCTGTAAGTAATGGGCAGTGTCAATGTAGCACTGTGGCTGCTACATTTTGGCACTGGACATGGCAGCATACATCATACACTGTGTAATTAATAGGCAGTGTCACATTAGTCCAGTGGCTGCTATGCATCAGCACTAGACATGGCAGCATATGTCATATGCTGTGTTCTAAGTAATGGGCAGGGTAACTGTATGTATGTGGCTGATATGCATCGGCACTGGCATGGCAGCATACATTATATGTTGTGCTGTAAGAAATAGGCAGTGTCTGTAAAGCACTGTGGCTGCTCTGCATTGGCAGTGGACATGGCAGCATAAGTCATATGATGTGCTGTAATTAAGGGCTAGTGTCAATGTAACACTGTGCCTGCTTTGCATTGCCACTGGACATGGCACCATAAGTCATATGCTGTGCTGTAAGTAATGGGCAGTGTGAAAGTAGCACTGAGTCTGCTATGCATTGGCACTGGACATGGCAGCATCTGCCATTCACTGTGCTGTAAGTAATGGGCAGTGTCAGTGTAGCATTCTGGCTGCTAGGTATTGGCACTAGACATGGCAGCATATATCATATGCTGTGTTGTAATTAATAGGCAGTGTCACTCTAGCTCTGTGGCTGCTATGCATTGGCACTAGACATGGCAGCATATGTCATACGCTGTGCTCTAAGTAATGGACAGGGTAACTGTATGTATGTGGTTGCTATGATTCAGCACTGGCATGGCAGCATACGTTATACACTGTGCTGTAAGTAATAGGCAGTGTCAGTGTAGTACTGAGGCTGGTATGCATCACCACTGGACATGGTAGCATATGTCATATGCAATGCTGTAAGTAATAGGCAGTTTCACTGTAGCTCTATGGCTACTATGCATTGGCACTGGACATGGCAACATATGTGATACTCTGTGCTGTCAGTAGTGGGCAGTGTCAATGTAGCATTGTAGCTGCTATGCATTGGCACTGGACTTGGCAGCATACATCATACGCTGTGCTGTAAGCAATGGGCAGTGTCAATGTAGTACTGTGCCTGCTAGTGCATCAGTACTGGACATGGTAACATACGTCATATGATGTGCTGTAATTATTGGTCAGTGTCAATGTAGCATTATGGCTGCTATGTATTGGCACTGGACATGGCAGCATACATCATATGCTGTGCTGTAAGCAATGGGCAGTGTCAATGTAGTACTGTGCCTGCTATTGCATCAGTACTGGACATGGCAGCATATGTCATATGATGTGCTGTAAGCAATGGGCAGTGTCAATGTAGTACTGTGCCTGCTATTGCATCAGCACTAGACATGGCAGCATATGTCATATGCTGTGCTCTAAGTAATGGGCATGGTAACTGTATGTATGTGGCTGCTATGCATCGGCACTGGCATGGCAGCATACATTATATGCTGTGCTGTAAGAAATAGGCAGTGTCTGTGAAGCACTGTGGCTGCTATGCATTGGCAGTAGACATGGCAGCATACGTCATATGATGTGCTGTAATTAAGGGCTAGTGTCAATGTAGCACTGTGACTGCTATGCATCGGCACTGGACATGGCAGCATAAGTCATATGATGTGCTGTAAGTAATGGGCAGTGTCAATGTAGCACTGTAGCTGCTGCACATTGGCATGAGACATGGCAGCATACATCATACGCTATGCTATAAGTAATGACATTGTCAAAGTAGAGCTGTGTCTGCTATACATTGGCACTGGACATGGCAATATATGTCATACACTGTGCTGTAAGTAATGGGCAGTGTCAATGTAGCACTGTGGCTGCTAAGTATTGGCACTGGACATGGCAGCATACATTATACACTGTGTTGTAATTAATAGGCAGTGTCACTGTAGCTCTGTGGCTGCTATGCATTGGCACTAGACATGGCAGCATATGTCATACACTCTGCTGTAAGTAATGGGCAGGGTCACTGTATCTATGTGTCTGCTATGCATTGGCACTGGCATGGCAGCATATGTTATATGCTGTGCTGTAAGTAATAGGCAGTGTCAGTGTAGCACTTTGGCTGCTATGCATCAGCACTGAACATGGCAGCATAAGTCATATGATGTGCTGTAAGTCATGGGCGGTGTCAGTGTAGCACTTTTGCTACTGTGTATTGCAATGAACATGGCAGCATATGTGATACACTGTGCTGTAAGCAATGTGCAGTGTCAATGTAGCACTGTGGCTGCTATGCATTGGCACAGAACATGGTGGCATATGTATGTCATAAGCTGTGTTGTAAGTAATGGGCAATGTCACTGTACTACTGTGGCTGCTATGCATTGGCACTGGACATGGCAGCATATGTCATGTGGTGTGCTGTAAGTAATAGGTAGTGTCACTGTAGCTCTGTTGCTGCTATGCATTGGCACTGGACATGGCAGCATACATCATACTCTGTGCTGTATGTAATCATCAGTGTCATTGTAGCTCTGTGGCTGCTATGCATCCCCACGGAACTTTGCAGCATATGCCATACATTGTGCTGTCAGTAATAGGCAATGTCACTGTAGCTCTGTGGCTGCTATGCATCAGCACTGGACATGCCAGCATATGGCATATGCTGTGCTGTAAGTAATAGGCAGTGTCACTGTAGGTCTGTAACTGCTATGCATCGGCACTGGATATGGCAGCATACGTCATATGCTGTGCTGTAAGTAATGAGCAGTGTCAATGTAGCACTGTGGGTACTATGCATCAGCAGTGGACATGGCAGCATACATCATATGATGTGCTGTATGTAATGGGCAGTGTCATGTAGCACTGTGGCTGCTATGTACTGGCACTGAACATGGCAGCATACATCATATGCTGTGTTGTAATTAATAGGCCGTGTCACTGTTGCTCTGTGGCTGCTATGCATTGGCACTAGACATGGCAGCATACGTGATATGCTGTGCTGCAAGTAATGGGCAGTGTCAATGTAGTACTGAGTCTGCTATGCATTGGCACTGGACATGGCAGCATACACCATTCACTATGCTGTAAGTAATGGGCAGTGTCAATGTAGCATTGTGGCTGCTAAGTATTGGCACTAGACATGGCAGCATACATCTTATGCTGTGTTGTAATTAACAGGCAATGTCACACTAGCTCTATGGCTGCTATGCATCGGCACTAGACATGGCAGCATATGTAATATGCTGTGCTCTAAGTAATGGACATGGTAACCGTATGTATGTGGCTGCTATGGTTCAACAATGGCATGGCAGCATACGTTATACACTGTGCAAGTAATAGGCAGTGTCAGTGTAGTATGATATGCTGTGTTGTAATTAATAGGCCGTGTCACTGTTGCTCTGTAGCTGCTATGCATTGGCACTAGACATGGCAGCATACATGATATGCTGTGCTGCAAGTAATGGGCAGTGTCAATGTAGTACTGAGTCTGCTATGCATTGGCACTGGACTTGGCAGCATACATCATACGCTGTGCTATAAGTAATGGGCAGTGTCAAAGTAGCTCTGTGTCTGCTATGCATTGGCACTGGACATGGCAGTATTCATCATACACTGTTCTGTAAGTAATGGGCAGTGTCAATGTAGCACTGTGGTTGCTAAGTAGTGGCACTGGACATGGCAGCATACATCTTATGCTGTGTTGTAATTAATAGGCAATGTCACTGTAGCTCTGCAGCTGCTATGCATCAGCACTAGACATGGCCGCATATTTCATACGCTGTGCTGTAAGTAATGGGCAGGGTCACTGTATCTATGTGGCTGATATGCATCAGCACTGGCATGGCAGCATATGTTATACACTGTAGCACTTTGGCTGCTATGCATCGGCACTGGATATGGCAGCATACATCATATGATGTTATGTAAGTAATAGGCAGTGTCAGTGTAGCACTGTGGCTACTATGCATTGGCACTAGACATGGCAGCATACATCATATGATGTGCTGTAAGTAATGGGCAGTGTCAATGTAGCACTGTTGCTACTGTGTATTGGCAATGGACATGGCAGCATATGTGACACACTCTGCTGTAAGCAATGTGCAGTGTCAATGTAGCACTGTGGCTGCTATGGATTGGCATTGGATATGGCACCATACGTCATATGCTGTGCTGTAAGTAACAGGCAGTGTCAATGTACCAATGTGGCTGCTATACATTGGCACTGGACATGGCAGCATACATCATATAATGTACTGTCAGTAGTGGGCTGTGTCAGTGTAGCACTATGGCTGCTATGTATTTGCACTGGACATGACAGCATACGTCATACATGGTGTGTAAGTAATGGGCAGTGTCAATGTAGCTCTGTGGCTGCTATGCATCGGCACTGAACATGGCGGCATACATCATAAGCTGTGCTGTAAGTAATGGGCAGTGTCACTGTAGCACTTTTGTTGCTATGCATTGGCACTGGACATGGCAGCATATGTCATATGGTGTGCTGTAAGTAATAGGCAGTGTCACTGTAGCTCTGTGGCTGCTGTGCATTGGCACTGGACATGGCAGCATACATCATACTCTGTGCTGTAGGTAATGGGTAGTGTCATTGTAGCTCTTTGGCTACTATGCATTTCCACTGGACTTGGCAGCATATGTCATACATTGTGCTGTAAGTAATAGGCAGTGTCACTATAGCTCTGTGGCTGCTATGCATTGGCACTGGACCTGTCAGCATACATCATATGTTGTGCTGTAAGTAATAGTCTGTGTCACTGTAGCTCTGTGGCTGTTATGCATTGGCACTGGACTTGTCAGCATACATCATATGCTGTGCTTTAAGTAATCGGCAGTGTCATTGTAGTTCTGTAGCTGCTATGTATCAGCACTGGACATGGCAGCATACATCATATGCTGTGCTGTAAGTAATAGGCAGTGCCACTGTAGCTCTGTGGCTACTATGCATTTCCATTGGACTTGGCAGCATTTCTCATACATTGTGCTGTAAGTAATAGGCAGTGTCACTATAGCTCTGTGGCTGCTATGCACCGACACTGGATCTGTCAGCATACGTCATATGTTGTGCTGTAAGTAATAGGCTGTGTCACTGTAGCTCTGTGGCTGCTATGCATCAGCACTGGACTTGTCAGCATATGTCATATGCTGTGCTGTAAGTAATGGCCAGTGTCACTGTAGCTCTGTGGCTGCTATGCATTAGGACTGGTCAAGGCATATGTCATATGCTCTGATGTAAGTAATGGGCAGTGTCACTGTGGCTGCTATGCATCGGCACTGGACATGGCAGCATACGTCATACACTGTGCTGTAAGTAATAGGCAGTGTCACTGTAGCTCTGTGGCTGCTATGCATTGGCATTGGACATGGCAGCATATGTCATATGCTGTGCTGTAAGTAATGGGCAGTTTCACTGTGGCTGCTATGCATTGGCAAAGGGCATGGCAGCATACATCATACACTGTGTTGTAAGTAATAGGCAGTGTCACTGTAGCTCTGTGGCTGCTATGCATCGGCACTGGACATGACAACATATGTCATATGCTGTGCTGTAAGTAATGGGCAGAGTCACAGTAGTACCGTGGCTGCTATGGATCAGCACTGCACATGGCAGCATACATCATCTGCTGTGGTGTAAGTAATAGACAGTGTCAGTGTAGCACTGTGGCTGCTATGCATCGACACTGGACATGGCAGTATATGTCATATGATGTGCTGTAAGTAATAGGTACTGTCACTGTAGCTCTGTGGCTGCTATGCATTGGCACTGGACATGGCAGCATATGTCATACGCTGTGCTGCAAGTAATTGGCACTGTCACTGTAGCTCTGTGGCTGCTATGCATTGGCACTGGACATGGCAGCTTATGTCATATGCTGTGCTGTAAGTAATGGGCCATGTCACTGTAGCTCTGTGGCTGCTATGCATCAGCACTGGACATGACAACATATGTCATATGCTGTGCTGCAAGTAATGGGCAGAGTCACAGTAGTACTGTGGCTGCTATGGATCTGCACTGCACATGGCAGCATACATCATCTGCTGTGGTGTAAGTAATAGACAGTGTCAGTGTAGCACTGTGGCTATTATGCATCGACACTGGACTTGGCAGCATATGTCATGTGATGTGCTGTAAGTAATTGGCACTGTCACTGTAGCTCTATGGCTGCTATGCATTGGCAATGGACATGGCAACATATGTCATATGCTGTGCTGTAAGTAATAGCAGTGTCAATGTAGCACTGTGTCTGCTATGCATTGGCAATGGACATGGCAACATATGTCATACTCTGTGCTGTAAGTAATGGACACTGTCACTGTAGCTCTGTGGCTGCTATTCATCGGCACTGGACATGGCATCTTATGTCATATGCTGTGCTGTAAGTAATGGGGCATGTCACTGTAGCTCTTTGGCTGCTATGCATCGACACTGGAGATGGCAGCATACATCATACACTGTGTTGTAAGTAATGGGCAGTCTCATTGTAGCTCTGTGGCTGCTATGCATTGGCACTGGACATGGCATCATACATCATATGCTGTGCTGTAACTAATAGACATTGTCACTGTAGCTCTGTGGCTGCTATGCATTGGCACTGGACATGGCAACATATGCGATATGCTGTGCGGTAAGTAATGAGCAGTGTCCATGTAGTACTGTGCCTGCTTTGCATCGGCACTGGGCATGGCACCATACATCATATGCTGTGCTGTAAGTAATGGGCAGTGTCAATGTAGCACCGTGACTGCAATGCATTGGCACTGGATATGGCAGCATATGTCATATGATGTGCTGTAAGTAATGGGCAGTGTCAATGTAGTACTTTGTCTGCTATGCATCAGCACTAAACATGGCAGCATACATCATATGATGTGCTGTAATTAATGGTCAGTGTCAATGTAACACTATGGCTGCTATGTATTGGCAATGGACATGGCACCATACATCATACACTGTCCTATAAGTAAAGGGCAGTGTCAATGTACCACTGTGGGAGCTATGCATTGGCACTGTACATGGCAGTGTACATCATATGATGTGCTGTAAGTAGTGGGCTGTGTCAGTGTAGCACTGTGGCTGCTCTGTATTGGCACTGTATATGGCAGCATATGTCATACATGGTGTGTAAATAATGGGCAGTGTCAATGTAGCTCTGTGGCTGCTATGCATAGGCACTGAACATGGCAGCATACATCATATGCTGTGCTGTTAGTAATGGGCAGTGTCAATGTAGCACTGTGGCTGCTATGTACTGGCACTGGATATTGCACCATACATCATACACTGTGTTGTAATTAATAGGCAGTGTCACTGTAGCTCTGTGGCTGCTATGCATTGGCACTAGACATGGCAGTGTATGTCATACTCTGTGCTGTACGTAAAGGGCAGTGTCAATGTACCACTGTGGCTGCTATGCATTAGCACTGTACATGGCAGTGTATGTCATATGATGTGCTGTAAGTAGTGGGCTGTGTCAGTGTAGCACTCTGGCTGCTATGTATTGGCACTGGACATGGCAGCATACGTCATACATGGTGTGTAAATAATGGGCAGTGTCAATGTAGCTCTGTGGCTGCTATGCATAGGCACTGAACATGGCAGCATACATCATTTGCTGTGCTGTAAGTAATGGACAGTGTCACTGTAGCACTGTGGCTGCTATAAATTGGCACTGGACATGGCAGCATACATCATGTGGTGTGCTGTAAGTAACATGCAGTGTCACTATAGCTCTGTGGCTGCTATGCATTGGCACTGGACATAGCAGCATACATCATATGCTGTGCTGTAAGTAATCGGCAGTGTCAATGTAGCTCTGTGGCAGCTATGTATTGGCACTGGACATGGCAGCATATGTGATATGCTGTGCTGTAAGTAATGGGCAGTGTCAATGTAGTACTGTGCCTGCTTTGCATCGGCACAGCACATGGGACATACATCATATGCTGTGCTGTAAACAATGGGCAATGTCAATGTTGCACTGTGGCTGATATGCATTAGCACTGGACATGGCAGCATACATCATATGATGTGATGTAAGTAATGGGCAGTGTCAATGTAGTACTGTGCCTGCTATGCATCATCACTGGACATGGCAGCATATGTCATATGATGTGCTGTAAATAATGGGCAGTGTCAATGTAGCACTATGGCTCTTATGTATTGGCACTGGACATGGAAGCATACATCATATGCTGTGCTGTCAGTAAAGGGCAGTGTCAATGCAGCACTGTGGTTGGTATGCATCAGCACTGGGCATGGCAGCATGCATCACATGCTGTGCTATAAGTAATGGGCAGTGTCAATGTAGCACTGTGTCTGCTATGCATTAGCACTGGACATTACAGCATACGTCATGCACTGTGCTGTAAGTAATTGGCAGTGTCAATGTAGCACTGTGGCTGCTTTGTATTGGCACTGGACATCGCAGCAAACTTCATATGCTGTGCTGTAGATAATATGCAGTATCACTGTAGCTCTGTGGCTACTATGCATCAGCACTGGACATGGCAGCATATGTCATGCACTGTGCTGTAAATAATTGGCAGTGTCAATGTAGCTCTGTGGCTGCTTTGTATTGGCACTGGACATGGCAGCATACATAATACACTGTGCTGTAGATAATAGGCAGTGTCACTGTAGCTCTGTGGCTGCTATGCATTGGCACTAGACATGGCAGCATATGTCATATGCTGTGCTTTAAGTAATAGGCAGTGTCAATGTATTTATTTATTTATTTCAGTTTGGTGACCACGGAGGTTCACTGGGCTCAGGAGCCCATTTTCAGTGGAGGCCCGGGGAGAAAAGCTCCATATTACATAATAACATAAAAGATAAAACAAAAGAAAATACAAAAGATAAAATTAAATTTGGTTCAAAGATACATAGGTTCATAGGTTCATAGGTACATACTAGGCTATCTGCCCTAGGGCATTTATAAGCCTAGCCAGAGTGTGTACATAAAGATGCAACAGTCAGCCTAAGTGATAAGAATACTGGTAGATTGTGAAACAGTGACATTAAGAGGTATAGTATTTACATAACATATGAGTTGTGTATTGACATATTGATGTATGAGTCATATATTGACATATGAGTCATATATTGACATGGTTGGTTAAAATAGTTGCATAGAGTCTGAGTCTTGTTATGGCAGAGTGATAGAACAAGCATAAATGTTAGGGAGGGGAATAAAGGAAGAGCAAACTATTTACAATACATACATATATACACATGACAACAGTAGACAGAAAGTAAATCCAGGAACAAAGTTGATGGTAGTAGGAAATAGTATAGAAATACAGTTAGTGTGTGTGTGGAGTAAGTCTAGGTGAGAAAAGTGCAGTTGCACTTCCACCTAGAGAACAAGTAGGAATGGAGTAAAGTTTTGAAGTTGTCAGAATTTTCTGTCATTTGTAAAGAAGGAGAGAGAGAGAGAGAGTTCCACTTTTTGGCTAAGGAAAAAGATAGGAGGTACTGCCCAGCAGGTCGCTTTAGTTTGTGGACAGTGAGTAGGTTTAGGTGAGCAGATCTAAGTGGCCTGCTAGGGGTATATGGTTGTAGGATGTTGGATAGTGCAGGACATTTAGAGGGGTTAAATAGCCTGTGGGCAGTGATAAGTTGGAGGTAGTCTAGATGTAGCTCTGTGGCTGCTATGTATTGGCACTGGACACTGCAGCATATGTGATATGCTGTGCTGTAAGTAATGGGCAGTCTCAGTGTAGTACTGTATCTGATTTGCATTGGCACTGGACATGGTACCATACATCATATGCTGTGCTGTAAGTAAGGGGCAGTGTCAATGTAGCACTGGCTGCTATGCATAGGCACTGGACATGGCAGCGTACATCATATGATGTGCTGTAAGTAATGGGCAGTTTCAATGTAGTAATGTGCCTGCTATGCATCAGCACTGGACATGGCCACATACGTCATATGATATGCTGTAATTAATGGGTAGTGTCAATTTAGCACTATGGCTGCTATGTATTTGCACTGGACGTGGCAGCATACATCATACACTGTACTGTAAGTAATGGGCAATGTCAATGTAGCACTGTGTCTGCTATGCATTGGCACTGGACATGCCAGCATATGTCATACACTCTGCTATAAGTAAAGGGCAGTGTCAGTGTACCACTGTGGCAGCTATGCATTGTCACTGGACATGGCAGCATACATCATGCACTGTGCTGTAAGTAATTGGCAGTGTCAATGTAGCACTGTGGCTGCTTTGTATTGGCACTGGACATGACAGCATACATCATACGCTGTGCTGTAGATAATAGGCAGTGTCACTGTAGCTCTGTTGCTGCTATGCATCGGCACTAGACATGGCAGCATATGTCATACGCTGTGCTGGAAGTAATGGGCAGGGTCACTGTATCTATGTAGCTGCTATGCATCGGCACTGGCATGGCAGCATACATTATATGCTGTGCTGTAAGTAATAAGCAGTGTCAGTGTAGCAGTGTGGCTGCTATGCATCATCTCTGGACATAGCAGCATACGTCATATGCTGTGCTAGAAGTAATAGGCAGTGTCAGTGTAGCACTGTGGCTGCTATGTATTGGCAGTGGACACTGCAGCATATGTGATACACTGTGCTGTAAGTAATGGGCAGTCTCAGTGTAGTACTGTACCTGCTTTGCATCAGCACTGGACATGGCACCATACATCATATGCTGTGCTTTAAGTAAGGGGCAGTGTCAATGTAGCACTGGCTGCTATGCTTCGGCACTGGACATTTATTTATTTATTTGCATTTGTTAACCGGGTTGGTCCAGCTGGGTAAGAATTACCCTTTTTCAGTGGAGACCCGAGGGGAAAAGCCCCAAACAGACATACAAATACATACGAATAGAGACAAATTAACAATATTACAGAGGTAAACAATATTATGGGTACAATGGATAAGAAAAACAAACAATGAAAGTTTAAGAATATGAGTAAGGTAGGCCAGAGGCATGCATGCAAAAGATTTATGAAAAGGTGTTCTGAGCAAGATCTCTGAATTAAGTTAAAGTAGGCAAAGAAATGATGATTTAGGTGTGGAGTTAGTAGTGTGGGAGTTTTAGGTGGGAGCATGTGAAGGACATTTCCATTTGGAGGAGAGATGGGAGAGAAGCATGGATTTGAAATTGTTGTGGTTAGGTATATTACGTAGTGGTTTGGGGAGATTGTTCCATAGTTTGGCTATAGTGTGGGATAGTAGTAGTTTACCAGTTGGGTGGATGGGTTTGTGTACATGCAGGAGGTTTTGGCCTGTGGACATGACAGCGTACATCATATTATGTCCTGTAAGTAATGGGCAGTGTCAATGTAGTAATGTGCCTGCTATGCATCAGCAGTGGACATGGCAGCATACGTCATATGATATGCTGTAATTAATGGGTAGTGTCAATTTAGCACTATGGCTGCTATGTATTTGCACTGGACATGGCAGCATACATCATATGCTGTACTGTAAGTAATGGGCAGTGTCAATGTAGCACTGTGTCTGCTATGCATTGGCACTGGACATGGCCGCATACGTCATATGATATGCTGTAATTAATGGGTAGTGTCAATTTAGCACTAGGGCTGCTATGCATCAGCACTGGACATGGCAGCATACATCATATGCTGTACTGTAAGTAATGGTCAGTGTCAATGTAGCACTGTGGCTGCTATGGCTATCTTTTATCACTGGACATGGCAGCATACATCATACGCTGTGCTGTAATTAATAGGCAGTGTCACTGTAGCTCTGTGGCTGCTATGCATTGGCACTGACATGGCAGCATATGTTATACGCTGTGCTGTAAGTAATAGGCAGTGTCAGTGTAGCACTGTGGCTGCTATGCATCGGCACTGGACATGGCAGTATACATCATATGCTGTGCTGTAAGTAATGGGCATTGTCAATGTAGCACTGTGGCTGTTATGCATCAGCACTGGACATGGCAGCTTACGTCATTCACCGAGTTGTAAGTAATGGGCAGTGTCAGTGTAGCACTCTGACTACTATACATCAGCATGGAAAAAAACACAGGGCATGATAAATAGCTTGCATATATTGTCACATGTATAAAATTACTGTGCATGAGTAATACTTGAGTAACGATTAATACGACATGCACAGCTGAGATGAGTAAAGATACCTTTATTACAACACTATCTCAGTATATTTGGAATATACTAACTTCCCTGCTTCTTGAGTCTGCATTCTCCCACTTCAATGACTTGCTCCTAAAAATCCTTAATGACTTATCTCCAGTCCTCCCTAAAAGAGTCACATCCAACCCTGCCCTATGGCTAACTAAGGAAACAAAACAACTAATGTTGGAACATGATGGAGCATGTAAGGAAAGCCATTAAAATAACACTCAAATCTCAATATTGCTATTTAGACACGTAAGAAACCTTAGTAAACTCCATATCTAATTAAATAATCAAACCTGCTATAATAACCTTCAACATAAACACAAAAGAACCCCAAACTCTTCTGGTCTTCCATAAATAGGTTACTACACCTGGGTCAGACTACCATTCTTCCCCCAACAACTAGTAACTGCAGTGAATCAATCTCGTCCCACTTCAGAAACTACTTTATACAGACCATATAATGCCTTGGTGAGTACCTTCATAAGATGGACCCTGTTTTTCACAAAGTTTCACCAAGGCAATACTGATATATAAACTGCATTTATATAGCATATATCATGGACAGAAGTAGGTCAAAATTAAAAAAGATAGCTGGGTGCACAAGCCCCCGGATAAAAATGTGCCCAATCCTGGTAGGCACACTGGTGCCAGGACTGGAAAAATGACAGTGTAGCATCCTCAGAATATAGAAACATTCCTACAATAAGGCCTGGCCAAGCCAATGTGGAGGATGCCCCCCTGTTGTAAAAGGAAGTAGCAATCCACAAATATCACAAAAAAAGTTGGACCGGAGAAGAACCATAAAGGTGATAGAGTGGACTTTCAGAAGAAAAACTGTTAGAAGCATCAAATAAAAAAGTGAATTCATTAATACAACAGATTTGTGAAAAACAGTATACAGACCAAGAAACTTCGATCTGTTTGCAAAAGAAGTATCCTTGGAAGTAGGATAATGTAAACAACAAAGCCTAGAGATTTTTAAAAGTATAAAAAAGAAATATGGACATGGGAAAGAAAGAGAGATTTGATAAGGTGCAATATTTATGCAAAGGAGGAAGCAAATTAATCAATAGAAAGAAGGCAGCCCCAAAGATATTCAAAGAGAAATACAGGCAAAGGCATCCAGACATGGGAAATTTCACAATAAAAATAATATCACAGAGAGGGAATGTAGAAAACAAGATGAGTAAAGCAGAAGTTAAAAAAATCGGAGCTGAAGTTATGGAGAACCTGCGAAGTGAAGGATTTGGTGTAGAAGGTCTAACACAGGTTACACCACAGCATGATGGAAGGAGTCACCAAAGTAAAGAGAAACAGGATGATCAGGAGACATCTGAAGAAATATGGACATGGGAAAGAAAAACAGATGTAATATGGTGTAATATCTATGCAAAGGAGAAAAGATAACTAATCAGTACAAAAAGAGCAGCACCCAAAGATATTTGGGTCTATATTATATCATTGAATGCTTAAAAAAGCGAGCGCTGAATGATCTACCTAATTTAAGCGAAAGCTTACAATCTCGAACTGTCAGATCAGCGATTTTTTTTCCCAGGGAAAAAAATCGCTGATCCAAAACACATACACACAACACAAGCACACCAAATAAACAGAAATCCACACACATACACCTAAAATCTGATACCTAACCCTACACTAAACTATGCACACACCACTAACTGCCCACTTACCTTAACCCAAACCCTAACCCTAAGGTCCGTCACTATCGCACACTCACCTCACTCGCTCCCTAACCCTAACTTACTTAAATCCGCCCTAAACCTCATGTCCACTCAATCGCACACACACCTAACCCGAGCCCTAACACTAACTCACCTAAATCACCCTAACACTCACATCCACTCAATCGCACACTTACCTGAATCCGACCGGTAACTTTCCACCATAACACTGAAAATACTGAAGCAACAGAAACGGACAACCAAATTCTCTCCCTAGGAAAAAATTCGAGTTTCTGCTGCTTCGATATTTTGCAGTTTCGCAAAAATAAGTTTGATCAATCAGCATTCGCTTTTTTAAGTGTTCGAGGATATAATATAGACCCAGATATTTGTAGAGAAATATAGACAAAAGAATCTGGACATGGAAAACTTTACAATACAACAAAATAAGAAGACAAAGAATAGCAGAAAAGGAGATTAGTAGTGTAGAGGTTAAAGAAATAAAAACTGAGGTTATAGAGTCCCTACGAAGTGAAGGATTTAGTGTAGAAAATCTAATTCAGAAAGCACCACAACAGGATAGAGCAATCAACATCCAAATTAAGAGGAAACCAATGGAACATGAAGCAATTGGTCAGGTGCCATATGAAGATATTTTGGAGTCTTCAACAGGAAATCAGTATAATCATTCACTTGAAGCTGGACAACAAGGAAAGGAACATGAAACTGTGGAAACTCTGACACACTCAATGTTTAGGAATGATAGGCCAGTGAGTTCCCATATGACAGAGCAATGGATGGCACAGGATGAAATTGAAGAGTATGTGCCATGGAAAGATGCTATAGAACTTTCAACAGAATGCCCGCAGGAAGTGGAAAACAAAAAGTGTCCCCAATTTAGAAGAAAATGAGCTAAGAGAACAGTTGCTTGATTTAATAAAGATAAACAGACATATTAAGATCAATGAAAGAAATAGACTGCAGAAGTTCAATAAAACCCAAAAAGTCTGAAGTTTGATAAAACAAATGAAAATAATAATTAGGACTATCCACAGAGTTCCATGCAATATAACAGAAGTAAACAGGATATATTACCGTGCAGCTAAATTAATAACTGATAAAGGTCTACCACAAGAACACAGGGTAGTGAGGGAAAGGAAGGGGAGAAATCGAACACCATCATGGAAGTATCGAATAGAAAAAAGTATAAAGCAGTTAAGACAACAAGCTCAGAAAGATAGATGTGATGAAAGCAGTGCACAATATCATAACAGATCAGGATCTATCATTCACTATCGCAAATAATAAACTAAAAATAGCTCAAGCAGAAAAACTTAGATGATACACAGATTCATATAAAGGAAAAGTAGAAAATGAGCACTTTATTGATGACCCCAAATGGTTTTATAGAGAATTGGGAAACAAGGTAAAAGGGATTGAAAGACCACCCCAAAAAAGAAGAAATAGATACATTTTGGAGAAGTATTTATGATGATCCCGTAGGACATAACAAAGATGATAAATGGATAGAAAACTAAAAGAACATATAACAAGTTTAAAGGTACAGGATATGAAATGGGATGAAGTAACAGGTAGAGAGATTGAAACAAAGTTAAGAAAAGCCTCTAGCTGGAAAACCTCAGGCACAGGTGCAGTAGCTAACTTCTGGTTGAAAGTGTTAACATCCTTGCATGAAGATTTAGCCATGAGTAAGAACTAGTTTTATGCTCACCCTGAACAGACACAACTGGCTAACAACAGGGAAAACAATGCTCCTACTTAAGAGTGAACCTGCAAGCTACCCTAAAAATTATAGACCGATAACTTGCCTACAGGTGACATATAAACTATATACTGGAATTGCTGCCAACAGAGTTTGTAGTCATTTAGAAGAAAATTCAATCATGGCAATAGAATAAAAGGGCAATAAAAGAAGTCATATGGAAGAAAGGATGATTTGTTGCTAAATAAAGTCATAATGGAGAACTGTAAAAGGGGGAAGAATCTAAGTATGGCATGGATTTTACAAAAATAGCATTTGATAGCATCACACATTTATGGATAAAAGAGTGCTTAAAAATGTCAGAACAAAACTGTGAATAAAATACGAAATGATGACTGTCCACACGTTTATCTTACACAGTGCTTAAACTGTATAAAATACATCCTACACTGATCAACTACATTACAGTGACCATGAAACAGTGGCAGACCACTTTGGAATTAATGCATGATATTATTACTCTGGGGATAAAAATCCAAAGGGGGATATTCCAGGGTGACTCCCTGTCACCTCTGCTATTCTGTCTTGCCCTAAACTCATTAAGCTGTTTACTTAACAGATTAGGCCTCGGCTGTACTTTGGCTCGTAGAAAACAACAAAGTGTAAAGACTTCTCATCTTCTCTTTGTCAATTATTTAAAACTGTATAGCTCATCAGTTGAGGAACTGAAAGCACAACTGCATGTTGTCAAAACTTTTTCAGATGATATAAGAATGTCATTTGGTCTTGATAAGTGTGCAAAAGCTACCTTTAAAGCAGAAAAACTGCAGCATCAAGAAAACATCAGTTTGGAACAAGAATGTCATACAAAAGAACTTGAGCAAGAGGGAGTGTGTAAATATTTCGGAATTTATGAAGGATCATCATGAACAAATGTGAATAAAACTTAGTAAGGAATATTTTAGAAGACTTAAATTAATCCTGAAAACAGCTCTGACATCAAGGAACAAAGTTCAAGCTATAAACCAATTTGCTCTTCCTGTCCTAATGTGCAGTTTTGGAGTGATTGACTGGTCTCAAAACGGTTAGGATAGATTAGACAGGAAAACAAGAAGGCTGCTTCATGCTCACCAAATGACTTATAAAAATCAGTGCATACCAAGATTATATATTCCCCATTCTGTAGGAGGTATGGACCTCCTTGAAACTGATTATATGTATAGATCTGCAATTGTGGGACTGTACACATATCTGCTGACCTCACAGGACCCAAATGTAATGAAAATTTTGAAACATGAGGAGAATAAATCTAAGATGACTTATTTCCTTAATTTAGTAGAAGTATATTGACATCAAGCAGGAATGGAAATCAAACCAGAAGTATTTAAAAATCAGGCAGCAACTGAATGTGCCAAAAACAAAAGAAATAATATAAGGTAAAGGATCAGATGAGAAAGCAAGAAATGTGGAAAATGCATAAATATAGTTGCAAGTATAGAAACTTCTGGAAGAATGTCATGTTGATCAGGAATAAATGCAGGAATGGTTAAGGAGAGGCAAATTCAAACCAAGAGATGAAAGGTTATCATTGGCAGCACAAGATAGTGGACTATGTACACATTGGTTTACAAAGTCCATTGAACATGTGGGAGAAACAGATAAATGTAGGTTTTGTCAAACAGAATTGGAAACAGTCACACACCTTATTGCTGGTTGCAACATTCTAATGACAGAAGGACTGTATACCGAAAGGCATAATAATGTGGCAAGACTGTCGCACTGGGGATTGTGCAAACACTATGGTACTGAAGTAGTTGAAAAACACTGGAAACATGAACCGCAATGCATCATAGAAAATGATGAAGTCTACATTACATGTGATCACCCATTATCAACAGTTTCAAAAGATAGATGCGAGAAAACCAGATATAGTGGTCCATGAAAAGAAGACAAAAGTAGCATTGTTCATTGAAATCGCTACACCCATTGACGGCAGTATCTTGCATACATAGAGATGCAAAATAATAAAATATCAGGATTTGCAGGCAGAAACAAGAGCAATGGGGAAGAAAGATACCCAGACAGTTCCAATAATAGTAGGAGCATTGGTTCTTATAAAAAATAATCGACAGTCATATTTAAATATGTTACCAATACATGTAACTCCATATGAACTGCAGAAGGAGTCATTACTGGGCACATTGTGGGTGCTGTGAAAAGCACTTCTGGCTGACATCAAAGAGTGAAACAATACTAATTTCATGAACTTTAACTGTGCTTTGACTTAGGACTGGGGTCCATTCCCATCATGGTAATAGATAACTAAAAGACTTGGAGAAATTAAAAAAGATTGAAACCGTACTGTCCCTGGTTACCATTAACACTGTCACTTCTATCTGTCTCCCATCATCAAAGGCAAATTTCTGCTATCACTTCAACCTCACCCCTCTACCTACCTCTACTATAAAAAAAGTTTCTGCTTAAATTGAAACTCACCACCTTTTGACAAACTCCCACCAGAATATCTAAAAATAGCTAATGATGCCATTACTTTCCCAAACTCTATACTGGTAAGTAGGTCCATTTCTGAACAATACATTCCTGCCATCTGGTAACATTTTTATATTATTCCATTACACAAAGAGGATGCATCAACTGACTTTAACAATTACAGACCATTAGCTATGCCCCCCCATGTTTCCGTAGTCTTTGAAACGTGTTATCCACACACAACTCTACACTATCTCAGCTCCAATAAGTTACTCTCCAAAACACAGCCTGGCTTCAAACACCATCACAGCACAACCAGTGCTCTTCTGCATTTTACTAACACAATAAATCAACTATAAAGTAAGGTAAACATATGTAAACAATGTTTTTAGACTTATCTAAAGGATTGGGCACAGTATCTCATCTGTATTTACTCTTTGAGCTTGCTTCCATCAGACTTCCTCAATATTCCCTTATATGATTCTTTAGCTATCTGTCTGAAATAAGTCAAGCAGTCAGATGGCACCAGGATTATTCCCAATTATAATCTGTCACCATAGGAGTCCCACAAGGGTCAGTCTTCTGATCACTCCTCTTTAACCTGTTTATAAATAAACTCCATACTGCCACACAGCACACAAGCGTTGTCTAATACTCTGATAATTCAACATTAATATATGCATCCCCAACTCTCTGTAAACTCCAGAAATTTACCAATTTTTTTTTTACCTCTATAAAATCCTGGCTAAAACACTCATACCTGCTCCTTAACCCTAACAATTAATGCTCTTCACCCCAAAATAATATAACAATCACAAACAATCTCTCCTAATTACATCAACAAACAACACTAACATAAAAATAGTTACGCAGTAAACTCCTAGGAGTTATCATTGATGAAAATCTCATATTTGACTACCATGTCTTACAAACCATAAAAAGGCCAATCAGAAACTGGGCTCCCTCTATACAGCCAAACAATACCTTGGAGACACAGCACAGTAAACATTAGCTTCAACCTACTTACTCCCAGCTCTAATTTATGCATCACCTGTCCTAACTAAAATAAATAACACATTTGAAACCCAACTACTCTTTGCTAAATTTTCCACTAAATGGACATGTAGAATGCACCACTATCACAACTTAAGACAGCTTAACTGGCTCAAACTAAGCAACATCCTAAAACATTCACAACTGGCATCTGCATATAAATGCATTTACTACCCAGATAAATGTCCTCACAAAAAATATCTTACTGCCTTACTGCCCTTCAAGGGACCTCCACTCTGCCAACAAGTTCTTACTAAAAACAACTAAGCTTTAACTCAGATGGAGACTCGCTTACTCCTGCTACATCTAAAACATGTGGAGCACCATCCCAGAGCACATCAAACTTACTGACAAGCATCTGAGTAAATGCAGCTCATGCATGATGGCAGAATGGTTAAGGTCCTTGCCTCCCATGCACAAGGTAGAAGGTTCGATTACGATCTCCAGCCAATGCCTGCTTGGAGTTTGCATGCTCTCTCTGTGTCTCTGAGGTGTTCCTTCCATCTCCAAAAAACATGCTGAGTGTTTCCATCTCAAACTGACCAATGACTGGAGCTGTGGGCAGCAGTGCAAACTCGACATAGTGCCCTATAAGGGCAGGAGTTGTATAGACCATCTACTTTGGTGCATAGTATCCTCTTGGTGATTCGGTCATGTTGACTAATGTCACCAAACGGGCATGGGCCATGGGTATTTGCTGGTGATAAGTGGATTGAGGACCTGGCCTACTCTGACCTATGCCAGGGAGCCATGCTGATGGTGGGAAGGACATATGCACCCCTATTGGTCAGTGTGTGTGCCCACCATAAAGCCCAACAGCCATGGGTCAATAAGCTACTGGCCAGCCAGTCTCCAGTTGTCATCCTCGGTTATCTGGGAAAGCTCTGTTGAGAAAACCATACGTAAAACCAATCAACCTGCCAAACATGAGCTAAGAATTGCTACACTCAATGTAGGTTCACTGACAGGATGGAGTTTGGAAGTGGAGGTCGTGATAGTACAGAAAAGGCTGGACAAGCCACGCTGCTTCGCAAGGGATGGCTTGCACCTGTCACCACTGGGCTTCCAGATATTGGCTAAGGCTCTTGCCACCCCCATAGTGCCTTTTTTAGGCAAGGCTCAAAAGATGAACCCACCTCCTTAGAAAACAAAAATGGAATGAAATTAAGGGTAATGCTGCTCAACGCCAGAAGTCTAAATCTCAAGATGCAGGCTCTCGAAGCACTCCTCAGTATGGAGAACATCGATGTCTGCGCTGTAACCGAGACCTGGTTCAAGGATCCTGAGAGCACCCCAGTGCTACCAGGCTTTACCTCGTATCATGCTTTTTGGCCCCAAAAAACCACAAAGGGAGTGGGAGTGTCCATATTCATCAAGGACACCCACACCTCTAGGTTAGTGGCAACTCATGAAGCATCGGAGACCATCCAGGTGCAGCTAACTGTAGGCAAAACAGCTATACAACTGGTTGCATGTTACAGACCACCCTCCCAATCTCAAGAACCCCACTCAGCCTTCCTGAAGACATTGGAAGATATGAATGTCTCACCAAATTCCATCATATTGGGAGACTTCAACTACCCTAACATAGACTGGGTGCACTATTCTAGCCCTAACACCCTAGCCCAAAGGTTCCTGGAATTCATAAACTCAAATGCAATGGAACAACTAGTCACCTCTCCCACAAGGGGGGATAATATACTAGACCTGATCATCACAAACATGGGGACAAAATGCTCCACACCGGAAGTATTGCCCTCACTGGTGAGATCTGACCACAAACTAATCACCCTGGATATACATTTACCACCTCCACCCTCAGCACAAAAGACTACAGTGAGAAACTTCTCAAAAGCCGACTTTACACTTCTCAAGACTGAGATGGTATCATTTAAGCCCTCAGGGCCAATGGAAACCACATCCCACAATGCTGAATCCTACACAAATGCTTTCTATGGACATCTCCAAGAATGCATGGATCGTGCAATCCCAAATAAAACCAAGACCCTCTCCTCCAAAGGCTGTCTGGTGGACCCCAGCCATAAACAAATTGTATAACAAAAGAAGGAAGCTACTGCAAGACAGAGCAAAATCCCATAAAGGGAAGGCATCTCTGATCAGCACTAGTAGAAAGCTACATTCTCTCATAAAAATATCCAAGGCCAACTTTGAGAGAAAAAGCGCCAAGGACACTAAAGATAACCACAAGGCATTCTTCAGTTATGTTAGAAACCTGGGTGGAAACACTCAGATATGCTCAGAGTTAGTACACAACGACAAAAAATTTACCGAACCCACAGATATTGCCAACATTCTGGCAGACAGGTTCAATGCGAATTTCTCCTCCATCACCTCCAAAAGAAGAAATACTCATCCCAGCTGAATGTAACCTCCCTGTCATCTCTGATATCCAGGTGAGAACCGCCCTCAACAAAGCAAAAAACACAGCATCTATGGGACCTGATGGTATGAACTCCAAGAGGCATATAAAAATGTTATTTAACCTTAGCCTTACTACAGGATATGTACTTGAACACTGGCATACAGCAACAGTGGTACCACTCCACAAGGGAGGCTCCACTACAGACCCTGGGAACTACCACCCCATAAGCTTGACCAGCCTGGTTTGCAAAGCTATGGAAAGAATTATTATGGAACTCATAAACAACGACATTGGGGACCTACAGACACTTGATCCCACCCAGTTCGGCTTTGTAAAAGGCAGAGCCTGCCTTTTGAACCTGGTTGACTTTTTCGAAACAGTCACTAGAGCCATTGATGAGGGCAAGGCAGTCCATACAGCCTACCTGGACTTGGCTAAAGCCCCCACTCAGGGATCATAGAAAAGCTAAACAGCTTAAAAGTAAATCCATATGTCACAAGATGGGTTGCAAACTGGCTAAAGAACAGAACCCATAAAGTCAAGATTGCGGGAGCCATGTCAGACTCAAAGCCAGTCACAAGTGGTGTCCCACAGCTTCTGGGACCCCTCTTGTTTCAGATGTGAAAGCAAACATGGGAGGGATGTGGCTGAAAAAGTACGCAGATAACAGCAAACACACCAGCTGACACATACATCCTACAGAAAGGCTTCACTGAAATGGACAACTGGTGCCGGAATCATGGCCTTAAACTGAATGCCAAGAAATGTATAGTCATCCCCTTTGGGAAAAACAAAATACCCACAAATTATCACATAGACAGTAACCCACTGAGTACCGAAAAAGTAATCAGAAACCTGGGGACCCAAGTTGATAGTGACCTCTCATTTGACACCCATGTTGCCAAAGTGGTTAGAAAGACTTTCTACCTTGCCCACCTTATCATGAAGGGGTTCACATCCAGATCAAAGGAGGTCATCATGCCCCTGTAGTCCTCCCTTATCAGGCCCATGATTGAGTACAATGCCCCATTTGGTATGTACCTCAGCTGGCACTTACAACAGCTGGAGAGACCCCAGAAGTACCTCACCAAGAGGATCAAGGGTTTCCAACATATGTCATATGCTGCCAGGTTAAAGAAACTCCAGCTCTATTCAGTAGCATACCGCCTGCTCAGAGGTGATCTGTGCCTGACATACAAGGCCATGTCCAACCAGGACTTGATGGACATGCTCCACCTCAAAAAATCAAAATCCATAAGAACCACGAGAGCCAAAGATTTAAACCTCAGTACAAACATGAATAGAACATGCTGGAGAGACAGATTCATAACTCAGAGGCTTCCCATACTCTGGAACAAAATCCCAGTCCATGTTAGGCAGAGCCCCTCACTGTCTCTCTTCAAGAGAAATCTTGACGAGTGGATGGGAGATCGTAGGTTTATCCCGGGGGTCACCTCTGTATTGTTACTTAACAGAGGCACAGTAAACTAATTTTAATAAGTAAGGGTGTCTTCAATGTGTCACTACTAGACAAAGGCACAGTATTCTAAATTTATTCTATACACCTTAGTACCACTACATGGGGTGGCGAAAGTCACATCTCTAGGGCTAGGCTTGCAAATGCCTCAGGGCAGATAGCCTAGTACTAAACTATGAAACTATGAAACTATCCTATGTATCCAAGAGACAAGATGGGAGGGCAGTGAAACAAAGCCGCTTGGGTTGGGGTCTACTACTCAGGAGGAGGAGAGGCTAGAAATGTTGTGGGAATTGAGAACCCTCTCACCATTGTCAGTAACTGCCTTTAAATAACTGACCTGTTGAATGTAGTGTATTAGAACAAGAACACTCCTCCATCTACCTGTTTAACTGAATAAACTACTTGTAACTTCAACAAGGTGTCTTTATTCAACCTGCAGGGAAGGTATCGGAGAGAGAGAGAGTCTCATAGATCTGCTAGCTCAAGTGAATTTATCTGGACTAATCCTTTGTACTCTGTTTCTTACTTCTTAGGGTGGTGATCCCTTACTCATCTGTATGCTCAAGGAAACCACTAATGTTTTGGTTATATTTCCATGTAGGGTCAAAATCTAGAGTTAGGTAAGTACTTTTGTCATTAAGCTGTCTATACGTACTTCTTTTTATTCCAGACAACTACAGCTCCCCATTTATCTGCCTGAACAAAAACATTTAGATCTTTTTTTTTTAATAAAATAATGCTTGTTTTTCAGATGGAGGTAAATTTTGATTATGATTTCTAAAAATTTCCTTTTGATGTAAACAGAGATCCTTAATAACAGATTGTTGAACACTTCTGATAGTTTTATTATGGGGTTTCAAACTGGGATTTTGTTCCTTTAAGCTAAAAGTTATTGGCAGGATGATTACTCTATTTTGAAATCCAATTTTAAGATTTTGATTTCAACAAAATGCCTTAAGGTCATTAATAACTGAGACAAAACACTGAAGTAGTAAAATGTAAGCCTTTATTCAACAATGAAACACTAATACTATCTAACTTAATAGCAGATAAATTATGACCAAGTTATTATCAACTATTTTTTTCCTTTAGTTCCCTGAATTTTTTAACTTGGGACACTGTCTCTTGCCACTGTCGATCTCCTTGACTTTGGGGAAGTCCTAGTCAGTATCAGTAGTATAACTAGTATATGAATATGGTGAAATGTGTTTAAAATGGAAACTATTAGTCAATCATGTTTCACATGACATGGGTGAAGCATTGATGGAGCTCTTTGGAACATGTGAAATGTTTCCGGCATTTTAGTGTGGTATGTCTTATTGCTCCATGTTTGTATATCATTCACAGGATTTCCTGTACATCGAGTTGAGCAATATCTAGACATGACTTTCAGTTTTACACATTGAGACATATATCATCACACAACGAGGCATTGCTGTGATAGTTTGAGGACCTACTGAAGTGCACATGACTGTGATATGCACACATTGTTATATATGTCACAACACATTGGGGTGGTGCTGTGATAGCATGAGGTCAAACCTGAATGCACATGACTGTGATATGCGCACATTGTTACATATGTCATGACACATCAGTGTGGTGCTGTGATAGTATGAGGTCATACATGACTGCACATGGCTGTATTATATGCGCACATTGTTACATATGTCATGATACTTCAGGGTGGTGCTGTGATAATTTGAAGCCATACCTGAGTCCTGCGGTAGCGTTGTCACCTCACAGTAAGATGCTGTCCGGTTCGATTCTCAACTAGAGTGTCTTCTGCGTGGAGACATGTGTGAATGGGCGTACCTTCATTGAAGGTTGTGCGTCAAGGCTGGCGACTCGGCATGTAAAAATCTACTGCCAATCATTAGCAGACCGGAGTTCCACTGTGGCGACACCTAACCGGGAAAAGCCGAAAGACACAACAACAACCTGAGTCCACATGACTGTGATATGCAGACATTGTTACATATGTCATGACATAGAGGGGTGGTGCTGTGATAGCATGAGGTCATACCTGAGTGCACATGACTGTGATATACTCACATTGTTACATATGTCATGAAACAGCGGGGTGATGCTGTGATAGTATGAGGCCATACCTGAGTGCACATGACTGTGATATGCACACATTGTTACATATGTCATGACACATCGGGGTGGTACTGTGATAGTTTGAGGTCATACATGACTGTAAATGGCTGTATTATATGCACACAATGTTGAGTAGCTGCAGTAGTGGTGCTGCGGTAGCGTTGTCGCCTCACAGTAAGACGTTGTCCTGTTCGATTCTCAGGTAAAGCGTCTTCTGTGTGGAGACATGAGTGAATGGGTGTACCTTCATTGAAGGTTGTGCGTCAGGGCTGGCAACTCGGCACGTAAAAAAATCTACTGCCAATCATTAGCGGACCGGAGTTCAGCTGTGGTGACCCCTAACCGGGAAAAGCCGAAAGATACAACAACAAATGTTGAGTAGTGCTTATGATTCCTGTATAGGTGTCATTCTAACAAATGATTTTATTATGCATCAAATCTCTGTATGTTATGGGAAGTTCATTTCCAGGCATACACACCTCACTGCAATATGTACTGCACATAGCCTCCATTCCTGATTACCTGACAGGCTATACATATTATAATCTGTATAAATCACATGAGATAGCAGTTATTCTGAGGAAATATGCCCTGGATATGGATACCAGCACACCTCTTCTATGTACTGCCTATATACACACTTGAGTACATATCTAGTCTTCGATCACATGCTGCATGCCCATGTGACATTCGCTGTATTGTGAATGGTAGCATTACATTGTACAGAACAGCAATTCGTAATGCATATCATATGTTACAGTAATGACATCATATTCATCATTTTACATATTAGAAAACACCTACATGTATTCAGCATGTTTATTGTTAAAATTCAATAACACCTGAGATTTGATGGTTAGGCACATTCATTTACACATATATGTTCTCATCTTTATAAATCTGTGTATGAATTGTATTTCTGTGACGGGTACACTATGGTCAGGCACATTCGTTTACATATATATGTTTTCATCTTTATAAATCTGTGTATGAATTGTATTTCTGTGATGGGTACACTATGGTCAGGCACATTTGTTTACACATATAAGTTCTCATCTTTATAAATCTGTGTATGAATTGTATTTCTGTGATGGGTACACTATGGTCAGGCACATTCGTTTACACATATATGTTCTCATATTTATAAATCTGTGTATGAATTGTATTTCTGTGATGGGTACACTATGGTCAGGCACATTCGTTTACACATATATGTTCTCATCTTTATAAATCTGTGTATGAATTGTATTTCTGTGACAGGTACACTATGGTCAGGCATATTCATTTACACATATATGTTCTCATCTTTATAAATCTGTGTATGAATTGTATTTCTGTGATGGGTACACTATGGTCAGGCACATTCGTTTACACATATATGTTCTCATCTTTATAAATCTGTGTATGAATTGTATTTCTGTGATGGGTACACTATGGTCAGGCACATTCGTTTACACATATACGTTCTCATCTTTATAAATCTGTGTATGAATTGTATTTCTGTGATGGGTACACTATGGTCAGGCACATTCGTTTACACATATATGTTCTCATCTTTATAAATCTGTGTATGAATTGTATTTCTGTGATGGGTACACTATGGTCAGGCACATTCGTTTACACATATATGTTCTCATCTTTATAAATCTGTGTATGAATTGTATTTCTGTGATGGGTACACTATGGTCAGGCACATTCGTTTACACATATATGTTCTCATCTTTATAAATCTGTGTATGAATTGTATTTCTGTGATGGGTACACTATGGTCAGGCACATTCGTTTACACATATATGTTCTCATCTTTATAAATCTGCGTATGAATTGTATTTCTGTGATGGGTACACTATGGTCAGGCACATTCGTTTACACATATATGTTCTCATCTTTATAAATCTGTGTATGAATTGTATTTCTGTGATGGGTACACTATGGTCAGGCACATTCGTTTACACATATATGTTCTCATCTTTATAAATCTGTGTATGAATTGTATTTCTGTGACGGGTACACTATGGTCAGGCACATTCGTTTACACATATATGTTCTCATCTTTATAAATCTGTGTATGAATTGTATTTCTGTGATGGGTACACTATGGTCAGGCACATTCATTTACACATATATGTTCTCATCTTTATAAATCTGCATATGAATTGTATTTCTGTGATGGGTACACTATGGTCAGGCACATTCATTTACACATATATGTTCTCATCTTTATAAATCTGTGTATGAATTGTATTTCTGTGATGGGTACACTATGGTCAGGCACATTCGTTTACACATATATGTTCTCATCTTTATAAATCTGTGTATGAATTGTATTTCTGTGATGGGTACACTATGGTCAGGCACATTCATTTACACATATATGTTCTCATCTTTATAAATCTGTGTATGAATTGTATTTCTGTGATGGGTACACTATGGTCAGGCACATTCGTTTACACATATACGTTCTCATCTTTATAAATCTGTGTATGAATTGTATTTCTGTGATGGGTACACTATGGTCAGGCACATTCGTTTACACATATATGTTCTCATCTTTATAAATCTGTGTATGAATTGTATTTCTGTGATGGGTACACTATGGTCAGGCACATTCGTTTACACATATATGTTCTCATCTTTATAAATCTGTGTATGAATTGTATTTCTGTGATGGGTACACTATGGTCAGGCACATTCGTTTACACATATACGTTCTCATCTTTATAAATCTGTGTATGAATTGTATTTCTGTGATGGGTACACTATGGTCAGGCACATTCATTTACACATATATGTTCTCATCTTTATAAATCTGTATATGAATTGTATTTCTGTGATGGGTACACTATGGTCAGGCACGTTCGTTTACACATATATGTTCTCATCGTTATAAATCTGCGTATGAATTGTATTTCTGTGACGGGTACACTTGATTGAAAGTGTGGATCATAATTTTCCTTTGTTATTTTACTGCATATTGATATTGTGATATAGCCACACAAGACAGTTTTTTGCAATACTTTTATTAATTTCACTTCACAGAGTCTGGAGCAAGTGATGGCACCTCTGTCTGGAGGTAACATTAGAAAGGACATGTGTGACTGTTGTTGGAGGAATCCCAGTTTGAGGAGGAGGTAGCCAGTGATAGACAGAGATCAGGACTATTCGCCCTTGTTGTTCTGGTAGCGGAGAAAGATGATTTCCATGCCCTGCAAATGAAGACCTGAATAACCAACTTTGTGATATATTTTTCATGCAAATACAGGACCCCAAGGGGAATTCCTTTTAGGACATGGCACCTGCCATGCCCAAGTCCTTCTAGGAGATATCTCATCCATGATACAATGCACAGGTTTGCCTACCTTTAAAAGCCGGTATTGCATTACAGAGCAATGAGGATGAGCTGATCGCCCCCCCCCCCCATCATTTTGCAACCAGGCAGTTGCCCCTGTTGCCCCATCCTAGCTACACTACTGATCTGATTGTACTTTTATTGCCTGTAGCACCATCTATGCTGTTACTAATGCACTGTAAGTAGCATTACCAGACCTCACCACTCCACTCTGTATCAAATGCAGACTGGCTACATCTCTGATCACTTCACTGAGTGTATGTGAGCCTCCTCCTGAGTATATTCTATCATAATCAGCATTGTATGTTCCAGATGTGTCCAGCATTCAGATGTTAGTGCACCAGGTATGTCTATTTCATATATATTTCCCCACACAATCATAAAAAATACAAGACAACTGGGTCCTGTAGCCATTTACTCCTAGCAAGTACCCACCTTAGACCTTTCTTCTTTTTCAAGGAGCAACAGTCATACCAGGGTGAATTTGTGGATACCTATCTAGATGTCTAACTCCTTTTTGAAGGAAGATATTTTGTTGCATTGCCTAATTTGGAATGGATGTTTGTTCCAGAGAAGGTGTAAATATTGTGTGACACATCTGTCTCTCTGCCATGTGTTATTTGCTGATGCAGGTTTAGATCACTGGTTGTAGTGTTAGTGGGACTGTTTGATTTGTGGAGAGATAAGAGGTATTGGGGTACTGAATGCCTAATGGCCAACAAGGCAAGGTACAGATTGCTTCAAAGAAGTCTATGGAGCACTAAATAATGGGACTCTTTTGTCCAGCCTCTCCTGGTACCTTTTGTCTTTTAAGACTGTTTTCGTTTTAGTTAGGAACCTCTGGAGTATTTCCAGTTGCTTGGTATGCCTAGTAAGTTACATTTCAAGAAGGACATTATATTTAATAATAAGCCTGATCAATGTGGGATATAGAGGGGCAAGAACTTCCTTGGATCTAGATAAAATGACTTTTGCTAAAAAACTGCCAGGAAAAAAAAGATTCCCAATCATTGTTGCAACATGATGGTCAAAGACAAGGAAATTATCTACTGATGTGCCAAGGTTTCTCACTATACTTTCATTTTGAAATGAGATGCTGTCTATACTATTAGATGGATGAAGTGAGGATTTTACCCAATGCAATGATACTGCACGTTTTACCATTTACTTTTAGCCCTTTTTTGAACACAACTTGCAGTTGGAGCATTTGTGTATCAGAGGGAGACTTGAGGATGACACCAAGTTTGCAATCATCCACAAACTTGTTTATCCAGAGATTCCCAACTGTAATTTGGAGATCTGTGAAGCAAATGCTGAATAGCAGTGGTTCAGAGGTTATAGGACAGAGCCCCAAGGAACAGGACTGGTCACCTTCATGTTTACTGAGGAAACAACAGACACCCTCGTGATATGAGTTCTATTTGTCAACCCATTTATTATCCTCTTAACTATGTAGGGAGCTCCCTCAGCTCTTTATTATGTTAAAATGTGGTATGGTGTCGGTAGCCTTTGCTAGGTCAATGCATCCTGCAGGCTGTATTGACATCATGTCCTCTGTGTACAGTTTGTGTCACTCTCTCAAAGAAGTGGACTGGATTCATTAGACAGGATATCATAGATTATTTGGTCATTTATGATATGTTCCATGGCTTTGTAGATGAGACTAATTAAGTTAATGGGTCTGCACTTTTCAGGGTCAGTTGTAGGTTCACCTTTGTGACGTTACATTGTGCACCGTATTTCAGGGGTAAAACCAGTGGGTAATCTCAAGTTGAATACCTGTCAAAGCAGGTGTGCTACTAAATGTTTTGAACTATTTATTAGGCAACCAGATACATTATCAGGCCTCATAGATTATATGATTTTCCATTTTCAAGAGTACCTTTAGCAAGTGTTCTTTGGTTATCAGGGGGCTATGAGATTTGTGGATGTTGTATAGTTGATTTTGGGGTAAAATTTGCACTGAATTTGATTGCCAATATGTTGACTATCTCTTCTGAATCTGAGTAGCCAGTGCCATTTTGGATATGTTCTGGGCAGTGTTAGGTGTTATTCCATAGTTTCCCAAAACAACTAAAGAAGGATTTGTAATTTTCTTTAGTTTTTGGTGCCAGTTAAAGCTCAGGATATGCACAATATTGGTTTTAGTTCCTTTGATAGCTTTTAATTTAACTTGATTTCATTTGTTTTTTTTTTTTCTTTTTTTGTTACTGCACAGTTTAAGAATCATTTTTCATTTAGTGCATTTCTTATTTATACATGTAGACTACCAGGCTGGTTTACCTTTAAACTACTTACTTTGTTTGGATTTGGTAGAGACTGCCACATCAATTCATTTATCCAGATGCACATAGAGTTTGTCAGTGAAACAACATGCTGAATCAGTATCTTGGATAAAGCAATTAAACTTGAATTTCTAGTTTTCATCATTGGAACTGTAAAATATTTGTACATTTGAAGTCTCAGAACTTAGAGATGTTGAATTTGTTTGAAAGTTTTGAAGAAAACTGTTACCAGTTTGAGACGGGATTTAACTGAAGAAGAAAGTATCAGGGATGTAGTTGGTATTTATAAAAATTTGGTAAGGACCAGATATAGAATAGTCTGCTTTCTAGTATGTTCCATGACAATTTTATTCCAGAAGATTTTGTTTATGAAATGAAGGAGTTTTTGCTACATTACCAACAGGTGAGGTACAGCCATTTCATTTTATCTTTGGTTAGTTAAAGTCTCCTAGGCTTTGGAATTCCTTTCGATTTAGAGTTCATCCAGTGTTCTCAGGAACTTCATTTCTTTGTATCATAGAAGGGGGGTCCGACATGCTATAATCTGAGAGCTGGTCCTGTTTATTGTGATTCAGATCTGAATCAGTTCAGTTTCTGGATTTCTAGAGATCTGGGTAGAAGTGATGCAGTGTCTAACAAATATGGATACTCCACCAGAGTTACTACTGAGCCGAAAGGTGTGGTAGGTGCAAAAACCATGGACAGGAGGGATAGCTTTCTCTACTTTTTAACCAAGTTGTTGTAATAAAACATACATACATGTGCATGCTCCAAAGGTAGCAGGGCCTCAAGATCAGGTAATTTGTTATTCAGACTCCTGGCATTCTGTTGGTCACCACCATTCTCTGTGAAAAAGGGTAGTTTTGCAGATGCAGGGAGTAGTTATTCCCTATAATCTGTCTGTACCTCTCCTTTCTCATACCCCCCCCCAGTTTGTGGAAGCTGCTTCTCATCACCTTGACAAGATCTCTTTCATCTATAACATGTCCTAGATCCATCTATTGGTCCTTAGTGAAAAGCGTTCACACTCCAATGGTCCCTTTCCTCTTATTTCCATCCCCCTTCTAGTAGCTTTTCTCTGCAGTCCCTCCAGCAGCTTAATAGGGTGTCTTCTTGTTTGGCCTTTAGAAATGCCCACAAAATGGATAGTGTAGCTGGCCAAAGGAGATGTAGAGGGGTGCTCTCTGAGTCTACTGTTCCAAGAATACCCTCCATCAGAGTGTTGACTAGTGTGACTGTGTGACTGCCTCTCCTGTAGAGCCAGTTCAGTTGTCATCAGCCTCCAGATATCATCTTCCCCTTCTGTGTGATTAGTTTCTCTTCCTCCAGCTAATATTTCATACCAGGGATTACCATGGCTTAAGTGCAGGACTTTGCATTTGCATACATTGAGCTCCAACTGGCATCATTCAGTCTACTTGGTCGGCTTTTCTAAGTCCTTTGTGAGTCTCTACTCCTATTCTCCACTGTTGTACATGATGTTGTGCCATTGATGAAGAGGAGGCTGCTCCTCTCTGTTCTATTAACAATGCTTAAAACTGATATGTTAATTATTATTGGGCCCAGGACCTACCATACGTGGTACCACAGTGGCCACTTTACTTACGTGACATTGTCCCTCTCATCACAACACACTACGTTAAACCATTTGTGTAGTAATCCAATTCCCTTTTTGTAATCCTACCTCTGACAACTCACATTTTCTAAACAGCTCTTGGTGTGCTACTATACAAAGTGCTTTGTGAAGTCACGTCTGTCAGGCCTTCCTTGCCAAGTTCTCCTGTAGCCCACTTACAAAATTAGATGAGGTTTGACTGGCTACTTCTTCTAGCCAGGATTCCATGCTGGTTCTTATCCTGAAGGGTGTTTATTATGCTTTTTATGAATAATACTTCCCAAACATAGCGAGTGTTTATCTTCTGCAAAAAAAAAAAAATTATTATTGGAAAATGTGTTTTATCTTTATTTACAAACGTACTTATTTATTTAAAATAAAATAATGACTATCGGCTGCTTGAAAGTTATTACGCAAATGTAAAAAAGAGAAAGTCTTACAGCAGAAACGGCAGCCAAAGCGCGCTAAATTCAAAAAGTCACTAGTTCCGTAACAATGTTTCTTTATGTAACTTCTCGTTATCAGCACTGTCCCATTCTTCTCACACAACCCAACAAAATAGTGCGATGAATTCTTTGATAACACACCTCTCTTTGGCTCCGGCAGTATTCACTTCACCGACCATAAATATCAGGCCATACATAATAAGTAGAGAGTGCATTCGAGTCTTTATATATACATTTTATATATATTCTTTAATTAGTTAATAAGAGGAAGTGATGTTAGTATCCATTAAAGTATAAAAGAGCATCAGGGTGGCCTAATGGTTAAGGTGTTTGCCTTACAAACACAAGGTGCAGGGTTTGAGTCTCACAAGGGATAAGTGGCTAGGTTTAAAGTGGCTCACAAGAGCAGTTAGCCTAGTACTAATCTATGAACCTAATGTCAAGCAGTGCAAAGCCTGGTTTTGAAATATTAGGCTTTCATTTATTTGATAACCATTTTCATCCACAGTTGTACTGATACCATTAGAAAAGAATTCCTACATAATATCCAGTTCAAGTACAACCAGGAGTGCACTGATTTTACTAATTTCCTATTCCACATTTGTTTCAGGCTTGAAACTTTCCGATGTCCTCTTCCAGGAGAATGCTTCCACATTGAATTGGCTCAGTGAAGGCAGTTCTATCCAAAGCTTTCTCAAATTGAAAACGCTGAAACACTAGAGGTATTATAGTACCCTTGTAAGGCCTCTAGTGCCTTTGTTTTCCATTGATATACTGCCAGGACATCTGGTATGCCTCTATCTAGGACATCTGGTCTGCCTCTATTCTAATAGTTATGAGTGATGTAGTGTGTACTTTGCTATGACCATCCAGCAGGAGTTTCATGTACAATAAATAAACCGAAGTCTGGGAGACGTGATATTGGGAATCTGCTACCAAAGTAATGATTACTTCGTTTTACTACTTTGGTGTATTATCATTATTGCTGCACTTGGTATTTCCCATTTATGGACAACAGTAACACTTTGTTACTATGTTCCCTGAAGGGTCTATATTAAATTGTCAAAATGGCATTACAGCGAATGCCGTTTCGCCAACACATAAAAAACAAAATGCTAAAACAGCAAAACCCCAATTCATTGATTTTTTTTTCCCTAGGGAAAAAAATTGATAGATCAACAAAACAAAACACACCAGTTAAAACATTTTAAAGTTGGGGGCTTCACCCCCCACACCCCCCTAACTAAATGTACTAACTCCAAGATCACACTGCAGTGGGGTAAAGGGCAATGTCACAGCTCAGGCCAAGCAATTTTTTTTCCCTAGGAAAAAAAATCGCTGACCTGAGCTTTTGCTGTTAGAGCATTTTGCTCTTTACGTGTTGACGAAATGGCATTCGCTGTAATGCCATTTCCACAATTTAATATAGACCTTTCCCTGAACAGTGTCTAACATTAATTTGCATCTGTGTCTGTTTTGTTGTCCTGTTCTGTACCGATATTTCTGCTTAACCTCATCATTATTCAGTGCAGGTTTTCATTTGATGGTCACAGATTGCTGAATGAAGAATGTCCAAAACTGTTTTTGATGCCTGTTTGAATTCTGAATACTTTGATATTTGAATATGTAAAAGTTTCACTTTGGAACTGTGATCTGATGACTCCAGAACTATGGATGAATGTGCCCCTCAAATAAATGAGTGGCAACACAATTTCCAGTACTGGTTGTGTTTAGCTTTTGGATATTTTTACTGTTGAACTCTTATCACCATCCTATAGTACAGATTTTAAAGTAACTAGTTTATGAGTGACACATCAGAAACAGAATTTTATTTTACTTACATTACTTTTGTTGACCAGATTAATGCCACATGATATGGCCTGTTTTCAGGGAAGACCCACAGTGGTATTCATACTCACAGAGGAAAATTTGGTCAGGACATCAGAGAATTGGCGTATTCTTCATAACAAGAAGAGAAACAATTGTGATACATTAATGCAAATTCAGTTCTGGCTCTGGCATAAAGAGTCCAGTGGTTAAACTATATTAAGTCTAAATATAATTTTATAAATATATATATATATATATATATATATATATATATATATATATATATATATATATAAATATATATATATATATATATATATATATATATATATATATATATATAGATAGACACCCACCCATCTCAAGGCTTCACCCCCAGCGTGACCACCAGAACTACTGAACCCAAGAACTGAAACTTTAGTTTCCCCATCTCCATCAGCCGAGATATGCAACCCATTAGGGATATCATTGGCAAAAACTGGAACATAATAAGAGTGGACCACAGCACCCAGGAGATAGTGGGTAATGAGCCTGTCTTCTCATACAAGAAGACCAGAATGCTCAAACAAATCTTTGAATGGAAAGAGACCCCCATACTCAAGAATGACACAGACCCCCATGAGCCTGTTAACCCACAAAACCCCAAAGGTATGGGCCCTTGCAAACATTGTGTAGTCTGCCCTTTCATACACTCAGGCACATCCTACACTTTCCAACACTGCAACATCACAGTGCAGTTCAAAGCCCAGCACGACTGCCACTCAACTTTTCTAGTCTACGCAGTCTACTGCGACCAATGTTTTTCCTTCTACATTGGAAAAACAATTAGAAAGCTCTCGGACAGGGTGAAGGAACACCTTGCAGCCATCAGGCATAATGACAGTTACAATGCATTAAGCAGACATGCCACGAGCTGCAACGGCTTTGCCCGTTTTTAATTTCTAGTGTTAGAACAGGTCCAGCAGTTTTTTGGAGATTGCAACACACTACTGGAGCTGAAGGAATTAAGATGGCAACTCCTCCTTGAAGCAAATACCCCACCAGGGCTCAACGAGAATCTCAACATTAAATGTGCATTAAAGTGGAACAACTAAAAAGTTACAGCACACCCTCTAGTGGCAGGATGTTAGCAGATAAAACCTTTTGTTTTATAGCAGTGTCTCTCATTAGTTCAAATACTACTGCATTGGCCTACTCTATCTACCAATCACAGTGAAGTATTTTTTATACCAGTTAGACTATTTAAAGCTTGCACAGTACTGCAAATGCATTACATTTTGCTCTGATGAAGTTCGATTGTTATCACTAAAGCTAACACAAAAGCACTCAGCAAATAACAATTCTGACTCAGTGTCTATTCATTGGATTTCTGTTTTTGTTTTTAACAGTTCAGAAGTTTTCAGTAGTATAAGTTTATTTCTTCCTAGTCTTATTCGGTTTTGTTTTTCCTAATTATCTTTCTCCGAACTCACCAATGGATAGCACACTTAAGTATGGAACCAGGCTCTAGTAGCCAGTCTTTATTCGACAGCTCGCAGGCACCCAGCCAGGACTATGAGACACTGCTCCAGGAGTACCATACCACCCTAAGCAGGGCATAATACATCCTCGACAGATGCAGAGTGTTGTAACCTGAAAACAGAGGCTTCCCCTTAAGCCTCTCACCAGTATCCAACTCCAGCCTCTCACCTCCAGCCATGCTGCCCAACCTCAGCAACCAACCGAGTGAGCAGAGGCCTTCTGCAACCACTCCGAGAGGCATCCAGATAGAAACCCCACCACCTAATCCAGGTACAGGGTCCATTATACACTTCGTAGAAGGTCTCATAGAAAAGGAACCCTTTCCTTGACACAAATGGATTAAGGGACGCACCACAGGCAATGATCAGGACTGACTGGCAGCAGATCAACACTACCTGCAGAAACCTCATCTACAACCTGGAAAGGAAACTGATCACCTATAAAAACACTGAGTACGACATCTACTTTCTAAGATCTTGCATTCCCCACAAGATCGTGCCACAAGGACTCAGATTTTACAGATTCCCAAATGGGATCATGAAAGACACAGGCATTTTTGCTGACCTGGTCAAGCTATACAATGAAGCAGGCCTTTCCTCACTCAACCTGCTCATCACTTACAACCAGGAATGGCTGGAATTAATGAAGGAAGCCATCCTCAAACTGCAGGAACAAATCCTGATGCAGCCTGACTTTGGAAACTACAAGCACCTTTTCGATAATATTACTCCCAAAATCACCAGGCACATAGCCACCCTCATCTTCAGGATACAGAAAACACTCAACCATGATCTACAACAATACCAGGACAACCATGCATACAGACTCCCTGGTGAAAGATATTGAGGAACAACCAATGGCTAAATGAGGCAACCCGCAACTACCACCATCGCATCCACAGGATCACCTCCACCTCCTCCGCAGGTTACAGCTGCTCCCATGCAACAAGCAGAGCTTATCACCAACCCCCTTCCTCCCGTACCTGCTCCCACAGCAGGAAGCCCAGCCAGCAGGGCCAATGAGCTCAACAGAGAGCAACCCCAGCAGCCTATTTTATGGCAACAAGGACCAGGCAGTCCATCCCTCAGCACGGGGGCAACTTACCAGAACAACGGGAGAGGGAGAGGAGGACCGAGAACCACGGGCAGAGGGAGAGGGTCGAGCATTCGGCATCCCCAAAGTACACAAGGACCCCACCAACCCCCCATTCAGGCTCATTGTCTCTAACCATAAAACCAAGACAGACACGGAATACCTGGACTTCATTTTCAACCCGCTAGTTCAGGCGACAGATTTTTACATCAAGGACTCCTGGGATTTTTTAAACATTTTGCATGAGAGTAATATTGATTTCTCAAAATGCATGTTAGTAACGCTAGACATAGTAGCATTGTACTCCAACATCCCTCACAGGGAAGGTTTGGAAGCATTAGAACAGCTTCTCAACAAGCATGCTACATTCAATGTTTTTAAAACTGAAATGCTTACAGCTTTAACCACAGCGGTTCTGAAAAACAACTTTTTCTGCTTCAATGGAGCCATCTACACACAGACCAAGGGGTTGGCGATGGGGTCCAAAATGGCCCCCTCTTTTGCCAACCTACTCCTCAGTACATGGGAGAAGGAGACTTTGACCAATATACAAGGCTTCCACAAAGCCCACTTATACCGTCATTTTATTGACTATATTTTTTTTGTGTGGGAGGGAGACAACACCGAGCTGGACACCTTCCTTACGACTCTCTCAAACAGCATCCCATACCTAGACTTTGTAGTCTCAGGACGAGGGACCCACATCTCCTTCCTTGATACTCAGTTAACCATTGACCCCAGCACTGGCAGCCTTACCTCCAATGTGTACCGGAAGAACACTTACAGGAACAACTTCCTCGATTTCAAAAGTCAGCACCCCTTCTTTATGAAGAAGAATGTGCTCAAAGGGCAGTACATCCGCCTCTCCAGGATCATCTCAGACGATGATACCTTCCTCAAGGAAAGCCAATTACTTTTAAAAATGTTCATCCGCCGACATTACCCCAAACAGCTAGTGGAGGATGTCTTTCAAGAAGTGGCCTCCCACAGATCAGACAGACACCCACCCATCCTTACTCAAGGCTTCACCCCCAGGGTGACCACCAGAACTACTGAACCCAAGAACAATAACTGCAGTTTCCCCATCCCCATCAGCTGAGATATGAAACCCATTAGGGATATCATTGGCAAAAAGTGGAACATAATAAGAGCGGACCACAGCACTCAGGAGATGGTGGGTAATGAACCTGTCTTCTCATACAAGAAGACCAGAATGCTCAAACAAACCTTTGAAAGGAAAGAGACCCCCATACTCAAGAATGGCGCAGACCCCCATGACCCTGCTAACCCACAAAACCCCAAAGGTATGGGCCCCTGCAAGCATTGTGTAGTCTGCCCTTTCATACACTCAGGCACATCCTACACTTTTCAACACTGCAACATCACGGTGCAGTTCAAAGCCCAGCACAACTGCCACTCAACTTTTCTAGTCTACGCAGCCTACTGCGACCAATGTTTTTCCTTCTACATTGGAAAAACAATTAGAAAGCTCTCAGGGTGAAGGAACACCTTGCAGCCATCAGGCATAATGACAGTTACACTGCATTAAGCAGACATGCCACGAGCTGCAACGGCTTTGCCAGTTTTAAATTTCTAGTGTTAGAACAGGTCCAGCAGTTTTTTGGAGATTGCAACACACTACTGGAGCTGAAGGAATTAAGATGGCAACTCCTCCTTGAAGCAGATGCCCCACCAGGGCTCAACGAGAATCTCAACATTAAATGTGCATTAAAGTGAAACAACTAAAAGGTTACAGCACGCCCTCTAGTGGCAGGATGTTAGCAGATTAAACCTTTTGTTTTACAGCAGTGTCTCTCATTAGCCCAAATACTACTGCATTGGCATACTCTATCTACCAATCACAGTGAAGTATTTTTTATACCAGTTAGACTATTTAAAGCTCGCACAGTACTGCAAATGCATTTCATTTTGCTCTGATGAAGTTTGATTGTTGTCAATAAAGCGAACGAAAGCGCTCAGCAAATAAAAATTGTGGCTCAGCGTCTATTCATTGGATTTCTGTTTTTGTTTTTAACAGTTCGGAAGTTTTCAGTAGTGTGTATATCTATATATATATATATATATATATATTTCTTCTGTATATATTTATTTACACATGTAAATATGTATATATTTAATGAATGGACACATTTTATTAATTTTTTAATGACAGAAATGTGTTAATCAATTTTAAAGTGCCCCCATGAAGGGGTGCAAGTTATATCAGAAAGAAGATAACATTATTTTACCTGTAATACAGAATTTATGCATAAAGATATGTAGTTTATTACTGTACAGTAAAATATGGGACAGCAGAAGGGCGGTAAATGAAATAATGAAATGCATATAATGCCACAAGGTGAGTTGCTTAAGAGAAGAAGGTGAAGAAATATGGTAAAATGTATGAATATTATGAAAATGGTTACGTTGTTAACATTGACTTATATGATGACTTGATTCCAGTACGTTATTCTAATACTGTAGCAATAAAACTCTCCTTCCATTTGTGGTAAGTGCCATGAGATTGTCTCCACATACCCAGACCACTACCAAAACATGTGGATGTGCTTCTTAGGTTCATAGGTTCATAGGTTCATACTAGGCTATCTGCCCAAGGGCATTTATAAGCCTAGCCAAAGTTTTGTGGCTTTCACCACCCCTTTAGTTTGGAGGATACTATGCCCATTATTTTGCTGTGCCTCTGTCAAGCAGTGACACTGAGATAATCCCTGGGGTACATCTGCGATCTCCCATCCATTGGTCAAGATTTCTCTTGAACAAAGCCAGCGAGGTGCTCTGCCTCACATGTACCGGGATTTTGTTCCACAGCATAGGGAGTCTCTGGGTGATGAATCTGTCCCTCCAGCACGTCCTATTAATAACCGTGTCAAGGTTTAAGTCACCCGGCCTTGTAGTTCTGAGGGATCTAGACTTTTTTGAGGTGAAGCATGTTCATCAATTCTGGGTTGGACATGGCCTTGTATGTCAGGCACAGGTCACCTCTGAGCAGATGGTAAGCAACTGAGTAAAGCTGAAGTTCCTTCAGTCGGGCAGCATAGGACACATTTTTGAGACCCTTTATCCTTTTGGTGAGGAACTTTTGGGGCCTTTCCAGTTGCTGCAGGTGTCGTGTCAGATACATTCCGAATGGGGCATTGTACTCAATCATTGGCCTGATGAGTACAGGGGGACGATGACTTCCCTTGATCTAGATGCGAATCCCTTCATGATCAGGTGGGCAATGTAGAAGGTCTTCCTAACTACTTTGGCAACGTGAGTATCAGATGAAAGGTTACTGTCAACCTGGGTACCCAGATCCCTGATAACCTCTTCTGTGCTTAGTGGGTTGCCGCCTATATGGTAGCTAGGGGTAACCTTGTTTTTCCCGAAGGGTATGACTATGCATTTTTTGGTGTTTAACTTTAGGCCATGGTTCTGGCACCAGTTTTCCATTTCTATAAGACCCTTCTGAAGGATATCTGTGTCAGATGTGTTCTCAACTATGGCGCCCAGTTTGCAGTCATCTGCAAATTTTGTCAGCCATAATCCTCCTGTGTTTGCTTGTACTTCTGAAAAGTAGATGCCAAACAGGAGAGGGCCCAGGACTGAGCCCTGTGGGACACCACTTGTGACAGGCTTTGAGTCTGACATGGCGCCAGCAACTCTGACCCTGTGGGTTCTGTCACTTAGCCAATTTGCATCCCATCTTGTGACATATGGGTTTACATTTAAGCTGATGAGTTTTTCAATGATACCTGAGTGGGGTATTGTGTTGAAAGCCTTTGCCAGGTCGAGGTAGGCTGTGTGGACTGCCTTTCCCTCATCAATGGCCTTGGTGACTGTTTCGAAAAAGTCCACCAGGTTTAAAAGGCATTATCTGCCCTTGACAAAGCCAAACTGGGTCGGATCCAAAGACTGCAAGTCTCCTATGTCTTTATTTATGAGTTCCATTATGATCCTCTCCATAGCTTTGCAGATCAAGCTTGTCAAGCTGATGGGATGGTAATTTCCCGGGTCGGTGGAGGCACCTCCTTTGTGAAGTGGGACCACAGTTGCCGTACGCCACTCCTTAGGCATGTATCCTGAGGTGAGGCTAAGATTAAACAACTGCCCTAACTGCGGGTTTAATTCCTCATTGAGTTCATGGAGCACACATCTGGGGACACCATCTGGTCCCATGGATGCTGTGTTTTTTGCCTTGGAGAGAACAGTTCTCACCTGAGCGTCTGAGATGTTTGGGAGGCTATAATTCTCTGGTATAGATATCTCACCTTTTGGGGGGGGGGGGGGGGAGAAGTTTGCACTGAACCTGTCAGCCAGTATGTTGGCAATGTCTGTAGGTTCAGTAATTTTTACATCATTTTGAACTTCTTAGTTTAAAGTCTCATGCAAAGATTATCGCCTTAGATGACAGCACTGTCAAATGCTGCAGTATTGTATCACTACTAGAAAACAAACCCACATCTGCTCTGAGAATAGAACTCACAACCATGTGAGATTGCTGACATCAAAGACAGGTGTGCTGCATGTTACTTGTTCAGCAGCTATCAATACCCAGCAGTCTTAATGTGAATGTTGCACAGTTTGCATTCTGTTCCATGTGTCATTTCCTCAGTTTAGAAAAAACAGCCCTGCCTGACACTGTCTTCAGTACAGATAATGAATCTGTGCTTACACTTGCATGCGTAATTAACAGCATTTCTAGTGGTACTGTAACAAGGCAAATGCTCCTAAGCCACACTTCCATCATTTAGGGGTAATAAACCTAATGCATTAGGTACATAGCCCACCCCACTCCCACGTCCTGTCATCCTGTCAGTACCACATGTTTTATTTTTCATACTGTACACTGTACATCTTATTTAATCTCTCACTTGCTAAGCCTGCCGTTGTCCATTTTACATGGATTAGCCTTAGGGTGGTTTAGTTACACTAAGTGGAACACAAGTGGTTGAAACCTCTGTGTTTCATACAGGCTGAGCCAGGCAGGAATGCACTCACTCAGGGGATGTCATAGTATTGTGGCTGAGATGTGACTCTTCAAACCTTGTTGGAGACTACAAGTCTCACACATTCGCTGTTGGTACAGCTGTGCCAGTGAACTCTGCCTGAAAGCATCAAGAACATTCTGCCAGACCAGAGATGTAGGCAGCTCTGTATTTGGCTTGTAGGCCTAAGGCTACAGATTTTACTCAACTATCCAAAATGCCAGAGTGTTTCTTCATGTTCTTACAACCTAGCCCAGATTTACTGTAACCTAGCAACCGCGTTTCAACATACAAACAGAGCTGCACTCTATGGGTAATAAATCAAGGGACACCATTTAAAGAGCCAAGATTTGATAGCAGTCACTAAACTGTCTCACCATGTTACAGCAAAACTTTCTATAAGGCAAGAGTTAGTATACATGCATAATTCTTATTTTAAAACATTAACCATTTTATTGGTTTTATTTATGGTATACTAATTGGAAAACAAGGATGCCATTTTAATTCTGGCAGCATTGCAAAAGAAAAAGAAAAATAATTTAGAAACGTTTCAAAAGATTGTTTAACTAGAAATAGTTTATAAAGCACATTGACAAGAGGTATTACATTTCAGTTAGGTAAAACTCATACAGACTTCTATCATCATTCAGTGTAACATGTGAGACCGAACATAGGAACTTAACGAAAATGCAGTGTGCGATGTGAAATGCACATACCACATGAGAGTTTAAATAGTTTTACGGCATATGAAATATAGTTGCAATGCTGAAGAGTTTATTTACATTTTGATCATAGTTGTGCTCAGAATGTACTTTGGTCTGTCTTTGCTGGAAATATAAAACAGTATTTGGCATCTTTTGAGACATGCAGAGGTGTGTGTGTGTGTGTGCGTGTGTGCGTGTGTGTCTGTGTGTCTGTGTGTCTGTGTGTCTGTGTGTCTGTGTGTCTGTGTGTCTGTGTGTCTGTGTGTGTGTGTGTGTGTGTGTGTGTGTGTGTGTGTGTGTGTGTGTGTGTGTGTGTGTGTGTGTGTGTGTGTGTGTGTGTGTGTGTGTGTTCATTCATAGGTTCTTAGGTTCATAGGTGTATACTAGGCTAATGACCACTAGGGCCTTTATAAGCCTAGCCATGCAACCCTGATGTCTCCCACAAGTTATATGTTTTAGACATTTATATAGTATGTGATTGTTAGCTATTACATGATTTACTGATTGCCTGTGTCCATCAGAAACTTGGGTGCCACACCAGGAGTGAATTTTTGAATTTGCATTCAGTGGTCCAAGTTACACTTAAATAGAGTTATGGAGGGACTTTGTTTCACAGAGATGGAGAGCCTGTTCCAGAGAAATGGAATTCTCTGAGATGCATATCTGTCTCTCCATGTGTCCTATTCGAGTTGTAGCTAAAATTTTAGGTCTTTAGATGTAATAGCTCTGATGTTGTTTGTTTTGCAGCTGTGCAAATGGCACATCAGAGTGGGGTCCAGGTATGTCTTGTATGCCAAGCACAGATCACCTCTCAGTAGTCCTTCAGAGACTGAATATAGAGATAGGGCTTTAAGGCAATCTGCATAGGGCATTGTCCTATATTATTTTTGAATGAACCTTTGTGGATATTCCAGTTGTTGCATGCGTCTTGTCAGGTACATACCAAATGTGGTATTGCACTCAATGAAGGGTCTGACGAGGGCCAATTATAGGTGGTATTAATGACTTCCTTGAACTTAGATGCCATGCACTTACAAATAAGTTGAGCAGCATAGAAGGATGTCCTTACTACCTTGGATACCTATTGGTCAAAGGCCGGGTTACTGGTTTCATGGGTTCCCAGATACCTGACTTGTGATTCAACTCTTTGGGGTGTTTTATTGATGACATAGTTTCCTCTGGTGGATGACTTTCCAAATGGTACTATAATGCATTTCTTGGCATTGAGTTTTAAGTCATGGCTTTAGCAACAGTCATTTGTCTGTGTTAGATCCTCTTGTAAGATGTTAGTGACTTGGGAGAATTTCATGACTGCTCCCAGTTTGCAATCATCTAAAAAACGTGGTCAGCCATAGGCCCTTTACATTAGCCTTGACTTCTAAGAAGAAGATGCCAAAGCGGACAGGGCCCAGCACTGAGTCTTGAGGGACTCCACTGTTGATGGGCCTCTTTAAGGAGGTGGTCTTACAAATCCTAACTTCCAGGGTCCTATCTGTGAGCCCAATGGCTATCCAGCATGTGATATAGGGGTTTATAACTAATTCTGTAATTTTGTTAACAATCCCTGGGGGGGGGCCTTATTGTATCAAATGCCTTAGCCAGGTCAAGGTAGACAGCATGCACTGATTTACCCTCATCCATTGCCTTGGTGACCGTGTCAAAGAAGTCCACCAGGTCCAGTAGGCATGACCTTCCTTTGACAAAGCCAAAGTGGGTTGGATCCAGTGTCTGAAGGTCCGCTATGTCTTTCTTGATCCTTTCCATGATAATTCTTTCCATGACTGTAAATATAAGACTAGTCAGACTAATGGGTCTGTAGTTCCCAGGATTTGTTGATGGTTCACCCTTAAGAAGAGGGACAACTGTTGCAGTCCTCCATTCTCATGGCATGAAGCCTGTATTCAGACTATAGTTAAATAGTAACTTCAGTGGTTTTGATAGTTCATATTTTAGGCTATTCAGGAGGCATCCCAGAATTTTATCAGAGCCCATTGAGGCTGTGTTCTTGGTCTTATTGAGTGCAGCTAGGACATGCTCTCTGTTTATAATTGGAGGGGGTTATCTCTGAAGGTATTTCATGTGAAGTGGGGGTAATGAGTCGGGGTGGGATAAAGTTGGAACTGAATTTGTCAGCCAGCAGATTCCCTATATCACCAGGCTCAGTGAATTTAGCACCATTAACCACCAGTTCAGCACATTGCTATGTACTACCTTTGAGGTTTCTGACATAGCTGAAGAAGGCTTTATAGTTGTCTTTTGCCTGAGAGGCTATCTTGACCTTAAAATTGGTTTTATTGGACTTAATTAGCCCTCTTAGCTGCCTGTTTACTTTGATAATAGAGTTCTTATCTTTATGGGAGTTACATTTTCTGATTTTAGCCATGACTTTTTTTCCTTTTGTTGTATAACCTGTTTAATCTGGGATGTGAGCAGGATGGCTTGTTTTGTTTGTTTTTGGAGTTAGTGGCAGGATGGCTTGTTTTGTTTGTTTTTGGAGTTAGTGGCAGGATGGCTTGTTTTGTTTGTTTTTGGAGTTAGTGGCAGGATGGCTTGTTTTGTTTGTTTTTGGAGTTAGTGGCAGGATGGCTTGTTTTGTTTGTTTTTGGAGTTAGTGGCAGGATGGCTTGTTTTGTTTGTTTTTGGAGTTAGTGGCAGGATGGCTTGTTTTGTTTGTTTTTGGAGTTAGTGGCAGGATGGCTTGTTTTGTTTGTTTTTGGAGTTAGTGGCAGGATGGCTTGTTTTGTTTTTGGAGTTAGTGTTGGGCTTACTACTAGTAGGTACAGCAGCCTCTATGTAGCCATTGACATGCTTGTACAGAGTTTCTGTGGGCAGTTGTGCATAGGCAGCTGTGTTCTCTGGGTTTGGAGGGGCACTGAATTTTGACAGATTATCACTTAATAAAAGGTAATTTGCCTTGGAATGGCTCCTGTTACTCAGGTTACTGGGATTACTGAGTTGATTTTGATTTCAAAAGAGACAGCTTTATGTTGAAATTGGGAGTGATGCAGCATTCTTCCATATTTGTCCATCAGTATGTCGGAACCTGTAGTGGGTATATGCACTAATTGGTTAAGGGTGTTTGTATTTATGAAGTCCAGGAATCTCTGTGCCTGTGGATTTGGGGCCCTGTAGGATTTCCAGTCTATAGAAGGTAATGAAAGTCCCCTATAAGTTAGATGTTAGGTCGGATGGTGAGTGTCTCCAATATGTTTAGGTATGCACTATGAGCTTCATGGAACATAGAGGGTGACCTACAACTTAGGATGCAGTACTGGATTTTATCTGTGGTGAACTGCATGTGAAGAAGCTGCAGTGTATCATCTTGTTACAGTGTATCATCTTGTTTAGCAACATAGCGCCATGATTGTTGTTGATGTATATCAAAACACCTGCACCTTTCTCCCTGTCTGTGCAGCTATTGGTCTAAAAGTGTGGAAGGCACTGAAGCCTTGCATTGCCAAGGTACTCTCTGCATCTTTAAAACGTGTCTAAGTAACTGCACAGATGTGTATATTTTCCAGGATGAAGAGGGCTTGGATGGAGTGTATTTTTTTGTTTAGGGTCCTAGTACTGAGCAGTAACACCTTGAGGTTTGGTTGAGTTGATTTTTCTATGTCTGTAGATTTATCAGTTTGACATTGCCAGAAAAGGGCTCTGTAAGAGAGGATACATTTTTAGCAGCATTCCAAAGCCTAGAAAGGGCAGGTGTATACCATCAGAGCAACATGTTTTTAACCATGTCTTGGATCCCCTTAGAATGACTCCAGAAACTCAGCCAATTGTTAAACTCTATCATCTTCTGTTGGTATCGTGGCATCATCCCTGGTGAACATAGCATGTTGCTCAATGCTGTACTTATAGCAGCCTGGGGCACATAGGCAGAGAGATTTGTAATGTCTCTCCACATAGTCCAGGGAGGTATGTCTCAGGTCATTTGCACCTGCATGGACTATGATGAAATCATCCTGGAACCTGTTGTGCAGTGACCTGAGTGTGTGTAATTTGGTGGATCCTGGCTCCTGATAGACAACTGATTGTTATCTTCTCCTCCTTCGACTGATTGTTATCTTCTCCTCCTTCGACTGATTGTTATCTTCTCCTCCTTCGACTGATTGTTATCTTCTCCTCCTTCGACTGATTGTTATCTTCTCCTCCTTCGACTGATTGTTATCTTCTCCTCCTTCGACTGATTATCTTCTCCTCCTTCAACTGATTATCTTCTCCTCCTTTGACTGATTATCTTCTCCTCCTTTGACTGATTGTTATCTTCTCCTCCTTCGACTGATTGTTATCTTCTCCTCCTTCAACTGATTGTTATCTTCTCCTCCTTCGACTGATTGTTATCTTCTCCTCCTTCAACTTGATTGTTATCTTCTCCTCCTTCGACTGATTGTTATCTTCTCCTCCTTCGACTGATTGTTATCTTCTCCTCCTTCAACTGATTGTTATCTTCTCCTCCTTCGACTGATTGTTATCTTCTTGTCCTTCGACCTGGTTAGAGAGGCATCAGTAGGATTATAATGGAGTCCCCTGTGAACAGAGTCCAGGGAAATGTGTTTGCTTGCCTTATGGACTTTGTATTTGGGGCTCCACAGACTCAGGCTTTCTGTATGTTGTTAGGTGCTGTTTCTGTTGATTGCTTTTGTGCTTGTGCTGATGGGTGTCCTAAGAGGCCTTTTTTGTTTAGGAAGATTACATTTAAGTGCCTCAGCATATGTTGGTCTGTGTGTGTTATGTGCTATATGTGTGGACTAGTGTGTGTGTGTGTGTGTGTGTGTGTGTGTGTGTGTGTGTGTGTGTGCACACGGTTTTGATAACCTGATATGTGCTTCTTTGTGAGAGTTTAACCTCCAGTGACATCATATATGTACACCTCTCACATACTATATCGATTACTTTAAGGATTGTGTGGTTGGCAATAAATATTAGACAATTGCTACATTGTCTCAGGATACCCGTGTCCACCAGGCTGGTTGCAGAGAAATTAGGAACTTGCATATCCATGTTGTCCAGTGCTCTACCTGGTGAGCTACAATGGTGTGACATATGCGAGTTAACAGAAGGCTATTAAAGGTGTTTTTTGTGGGAGGGGGTTGGCGATAGGCTAGGCTATAAAATACTAAATTGAACAGTATTTCCAATTGATGTGAAAACCAGCTGCTCTAAGCTTGTCCATGTGCAAGATACTTGTTGTGCACTTACTGCTTTACAGCATGCTGTTTCATGCACAGTGTTAAATGGACAATGTGCTTCTAGATGTTTCCATCTGTACAGAGTACTGGCACAGTCAGCAGCTCCGTACTCACATACCAAATTTATACCAGAACTGGAAATACAGAAAGCTGGCTACTGAGCCCTCTAGCCAATAAAACTACTACATGTAGAGTCCTCCCCCCCAATATTTTTATTAAAGATAAAATAGAGAATAAACATTGTCTAATACATTGATCATAATGAACAGGCAACTTTTAACAACAATGAAATTAAATCAGTTATTTACATTACTTAAGGAGGCCTGAAAAATTTTTTGAATATTACAAATATTTTAAGAAAAAATGTTCAGTAAAGCAAACAAATAAGGAATAAACAGGATTAAAAATCAGTTTGGAAAGTCTCAATTAGGTTTCAAACCTTTTTCCATGGATTGTTTGTAAAAGTCCTCGGACATATTCTAAGTTCTTTAGTTCTGACTTCCTTGTTTAGGGTTTCTTCTAGTAAGGAGAGAAATTCTCCAAAGCTCGGAGAGGTGGTAGAGGTCCATTTCCTTGTAATACATGTCCTGGCTACTGCTAATATTGTCCGTAAGTATGAATTTGATTTATTCAAAGACATGCTTTCATCAACATTAAGAAAAATCAAAGTTTTAGTTATTGTGATGTTATCTGAAAATAAAGCTGAAAGAAAATCATGAATATCTCTCCAGTTAGAGTCTTTTTGTCTGCTACCCACCTCAGACCAGACAAACACCTACTGCCACTAGATGAATAATCCCAGTCCTAGTGTAAACACACAGTAAAGGAGTATCCCAAGTGCAATGTTACCACAAACAAACTTAAATCAGACTGCCACAGAACCCATTATATTGATCAATGGAGACTCTATTTTGAGACACACTGAAGGCTCCCTCACAAGGTTGAGCAAGGAGACAGTAACGGTCTACTGTCTACCAGGGTCAAAGTTGACAGGTCACACATTTACTTAGGAGATTGAACCACAAGTGTTAGTATGATTCTGTCATAGTTCACGTGGCTGTTATATTTGTCCGCTTGAGGGAAACATGATCGACAGACCACACTGCTTTTCCAGGGATGGTCTGCACATGTCCCCACTAGGCTTTTGAATGTTGAAGAAAACATTACTCACCCCTATAATACCTTTTTAGGCAATGCCAATCTAATAAACCTTCCAACATAGTAAATTCCATGTAAGATAGCTCAGTGCTGGGAGTCTCAACAACAAGCTCCCCTCCCTGGAAGTGCTCGTCAGTCTGGACAGGCTCCCCTCCCTGGAAGTGCTCATCAGTCTGGACAGTGTTAGCATCTGTGCAGTTACTGAAACATGGTTTAAGGCCAAGAAAGGCACCCTGCAGTACAAGGCTATAATGTCTTGCACACATTTAGACCAACTACCACACAGAAAGGACAAGAAGTAGATGTCTGTCAATCTACATAAAAAGTAAGCAGACCTCAAGACAGAGCAAACAATATGATATGCCTGAGCGACTCCGTGTCCAACTACCCTTAAGTAAAGTCCCTTTCTACCTATCAGTCCTGTCTATGACCCAGGATAACCATATCACATACTGGAGTAACTCACAATTCAGTCCAAGACCATATTCATGGGTGATTTTAACATTCCCACCAGAAACTACAATACATACAAAACCACTAAAATACAAGCTCAAAGTTTCATGGATTTTATCAATAAAAACATCCTGGATCAGCTAGTCCATACACCTACTAGGGGTGAAAACATCCTGGATCTGTTTGTCACAAATATCAGGGAAGGTTGTCCTCATTGGTCAGATCAGATATGAAAGCAATCATCCTTGAAGTAAATATAAAGGTTGAACTCTCAGCAAACTGCAGAACCTTTAAGAACTTTTCCAAGGCTAAATACCTCCTGTTTAGCACTGGCATAGCTAAATTTCAAGACCTCAAACTCAGAGAAGACAGTGCCCTGTGCGGAGGTGTTTCTGGAAACCCTATTCAAGCATGTAAATAACTACATAGAAACAGCAGTACCAAAGTGAAATAAACTTAGGACAAACTCAAAAAACAAGCCTCGTTGGTGGACCCTCAGTATAAATAGAATGTGTGTGTGTGTGTGTGTGTGTGTGTGTGTGTGTGTGTGTGTGTGTGTGTGTGTGTCTGTCCAACAAAAGAAAGAAATTCCTGTCCAAAAATAGGAAGATCCATAAAGAAAAAACTCTGTCAGCAGTCTTAACAAGCAACTCAGAGGACTAATTATGTCCACCAAAGTCAACTTTAAGGCAAAAATAGCCTTCTAGGCCAAGGATAGGCATAAGGTATTTTTCATTTATGTTCTCAGCCTTAAAGGGAACACCCATAGTGTGGTGAACTAATGGTAAATGTTGCTTCCTATGTCAAACTGGAGAATATCGCACATTTTCTGGCTGATAAATTTAGATCCAATTTCATCCCCTTATCGCCCCCAGTTATCACTCAGAAAATTCTCCTTTAACATTTTTTCTATAACTCTCACTAAAGAACAGGTTCTACCCGTCCTCCCCAGAGCTAAAAACACTGCATCAATGGGTCCTGATAAAATTCCAGGATGTTTCTTAACTAACTTGAAACATGACCTGTCAGGATCACTAGGATCTCTATTCAACCACAACCTCAGGACAGGCTTCATCCTTAAGGAATGGAGGACTGCAATGGTCATCACTTTACACAAAGGCAGACCATCAACAAACCCAGAGAACTACAGACTGATAAGTGTGATTAGTCTTATATGCAAGGCCATTAAAAAATAATGTGGACCTGATAAACAAAACCATAGGATCTTAGGATCATAGGATCGTAGGAGATTACTTGGCTATCGACCCGGAGGTCATTTTATGGCTAGTCATTTCAATCCAATGTAATACTATAGAAGTACTAGTCAATATCCAAGATTGCATTTAGTGGTGACTGCCCATGTCCAGGAGTGTTGTGGGTGCTATGCCCAGTAAGAATTTATGGTGCCCCATCCACTCATCCAGGCTCCTCTTGAACAGTGTCATAGAGGTGCTCTGTTTCACATGAATTGGTAGCCTGTTCCAAAGATATGGCAGTTGTTGGAAATAAATCTGTCCCTCTGTCATGTCCTGTTTAAGTCACAGGCCATATTTAAGTTCCTGGAATGGATGGCCCTAGACTGATTTGATTTACGGATATGCAGTCAGCTCATTAGGTTTGGGTCTTGGGTTCCTTTGTAGTCCAGGCATAGGTTTCCCCTAAGAATTATATGTGATACAGAGTATAGTGACAGGGTTTTAGTCAGTCCATGTAAGGCACATGCTGGAGACCCTTGATCTTCGTTGTTAGTAACCTCTGAGGTCTTTCTAATTGCTGTAGGTGCTTAGTACGGTACATACTGATTGGGGCATTATACTCAATATTGGTCCGTATAAGTGCCAAGTATATGAGGGTTATAACTTCTTTTGCTCTCAAGGTGATGCCTGTGTAAAGCTGTCCTTATAATGGTAGACACGTGGTGGTCGATGTTAAGGTCATGGACATCTTAAACACTTTTAATCTTAAGCTGGAAAGGCAGTATTTCAGATCACTGACATGAATAATAACTCATTTACTGTGACATACACTTGAAACTACACTTTTGTCAAATCTCAGTAGCTTCTACCAAAAAGAATAACAGTACATCTGCAGGTGTATTATTTATTTATTATTATGTATTTATTTATTCAGTTTGATTACCGGGGAGATCCACTGGGCTTGGGGGCCCATTTTCAGTGGAGGCCCGGGGAGAAATGCTCCACAAAAACAACAGTATTAATTGCAAAAAAGAGTTCAGACAAAAAAGTACATTAGAATTAACAGGTAGCTACAAATAGTCCACAATTACCAATATCAGATGGCTAAAAATAGCAAAAGTATTAACAGTTTCAGTTAATTTCAGCAGGAAAAAAAGAACAAAAAAAAAAAAAAATATATGGGATATTGTATAAAAAAGAACATTCAATTTCTTTTATTAATTATACATGAGAAAGATAAACAGCAATATGCTACCACCTTGGGAAATTTGCTTTTCACTGTGTACAACAAAGTACAGGAAATTGTGTTACATTATTTTGCGCATTTATTTATTTTCCATTCATTAACCAGGTAAGAAAACTGGCCTACAGAGCCTTATTAGTCATGACCCATGTAATCTAATGGTCCAACAATTCAAGTGCCAATAATGACATAACTGTATGCCAATCATATATCCATGACAGAGTCCTTTACTACTAAGGTAATGCAGCAGAATCAGTTTGGTGAAAACTCAGTAATACGGTTTTATGGTTTAAAAACTACCTGAAGGATAAAACCTTTGAAATTTACTAAATTTATTAAACCACAGACCTGCACAAGGAATATTAATGGTGCAAATATTCAAAGTTATAAGTGACATGATGTGCTCTGCGGAAAAGCATGTATAATACACATATGAGATTATTTATTTAAGTATTTATTTATTTACATTTGTTTTTCAGGGTGGTGCACTGATCTCAATCGTCCATTTGTTGACACAGCCTGGGTGAATAGAATTGCATAAGAAATTAAGAAAAAACATTTACAGACACAATGATGTACTAAAAATATATACATATTTGCAGGTGCAAGAGCATATGCTACAGCATTTAGTTGAAGGAGCAGTTTGCAGTGTCAAAGCTCAGATGGAAATATAGAATTTTTACATCAAGATATGCAATTAAAATATATAATGTATTGGTACATGAAGATATACAACATATTTTCACAAAAAATTCTGTGGGCAGTGCAATGGCATAGTGGTTACTGTTGTCACCTCACAACAAGATGTTCTCTGGTTCAATTCTCAGCTGGGATGCCTTCTGTGTGGAGTCTGCATGTCCTCCCGGTGTTTATATGGGGGTGCTCTGGTTTCCTCCCGCATTCCAAAGACATGCATCTGGAGCATTTCTCTCCAGCCATCCACTGAAAATGGGCTGTGTCCTAGTCAGACTTTCCTAGCAAACAAATGTTAAATAAAATAGTTTATACAATATTTATATATGATATAAAGTCTTAAACACAGCATAAAGAATCATGTATATTATGTATTTAATCATGGAATAAGAGCCGAATAGTCAGTTGACATCATGAAAACAAGTGTGCTTATCTTGGTGTGAAAATGTTCATTTAGTGTGGATTTGAAGATCTGTAAAAACTGATTGTTTTTCATTTTATTTGAGAGATGGCTCCACAGTGCTAGGCGTACTCTGGAAAAAAAACAGTGGTGATTTTCAATTTTGGTCTAATCAAAGTAACCGGATCTTTCTGACTGTTTCAAAGAAAATAGCATCATTGCCAGTAGGAAGGAGATTTTGTAGTGAGGGGTAGTAACTAAGTTGCAGAATTTAGAATATCATGGTAATGAGAAGAAAATTGCTTCTGCTGGTAATCGGTAACCAACTGAAATCTTTTAATAGTTTGCAGTGCTGAGTGTTGATATCTGGAAACAGAAACAGATCTGAACATTTTATTTTCAGTGTATTGTGATTTTGTGTGTTGACTGATAAATGTAGATGAGATGAAAGGCATATTTTAGTTTTGGACTAGTCATACAGCAGGTGAAAGACATTTATATATTTATATGGAGTCAGGAATACTCAACAGGACCAAGTCATCCTCCGCAAGGAAGACTAAACTTGTCTGGTGAACATTTGCAATAAATAAACTCTATAACAAAAGGAAAAAAATGCTGTCCAAGACCAAGAAGGAGCAGGTGCCCAATTGGAAGTAATGTCTCCTTAGCCTGAACAAGCAAATAAGAGCACTAGTGAAACCCTCCAAAGCAAACTTTGAGTCCAAATTGGTCACATCTACTAGTGACAATCATAAGGCCTTCTTCACATATGTCCGCAGTCTCAAAGGAAGCACCCAGATCTGTTCAGAACTGGTGGTTAAGAACACTACATATACAAATGCCGTAGATATGGCAAACTTGCTGGCTGACAGATTCAGTGAAAACTTTACTCCTCTGCCCCCATAGGACCTGATAACATACCAGTCTGCATCTTATGTGAACTCAGGCAGTAACTTGCAGCACCATTACGCATCATGTTCAAACAAAGCCAGAGTTCTGGCTTCATCCATTGAGTTGAGGACAGCCACTGTCATCCCTTTACACAAAGGTGGAGCATCCACCGATCCGGGAAATTATAGACCCATCAGCCTAACTAGCCTGATCTACAAGGCCATGGAACAGATTATCATGGACCTCATTAACAAGGACATTGGAAACCTCCAAACATTTGATTCTACATAGTTTGGCTTCATCCAAGGGAGGTCGTGTCTGCTAAATTTGGTCTACTTCTTTGAAACAGTCACCAAAGCCATGGACAAGGGGAAGATGGTACACACCACCTACCTTGACCTGACCAAATCCTTTGACACTATTCCCCACCCACTAGGTATCAATCCATATGTTACCAGATGGGTAGCAAACTGGCTCACTGATAGAACCCATATAGTCAAAATAGGGGAAGCCACCTCAGGCAGTAGACCCATAACATGCGGTGTACCCCAGGGTTCGGTCTTAGGGCCTCTGTTATTTGGGATGAACTATTCTGAGGTGCAGGCAAAAACCAGTGGGCTATGGCTAACCAGGTTTGCAGATGACTACAAGCTGGGTGCCGTCATCTATTCCCCTAGTGATGTGGATATCCACCAAGAGGGTCTCACTCAGACAAATGACTGGTGCCAGAAACATGGCCTCAAGCTGAATACCAAAAAAATGCATCATCATCCCATTTGGGGAGAGTGATGTCCCCACAAATTATCACAATAATAACAATGTCCTAAGCACTCAGTCATGAGGGATTTGGGCACCCAGGTTGATAGCAACCTGACTTTTGACCACCATGTTGTTTCCATGGTACAGAAAGCCTTCTACATGGCCTACTTCATAACTAAGGGTATCTCATCCAGGGACAAGGAGGTCATAACATCCCTGTATTCTTCCCTTATAAAGCCAATTATTGAGTACAATGCACCTTTTGACATGTAGCTCACAAAGCACATGCAGCAGCTGGAGAGACCACAGAGGTTCCTCACCAGGAGAATCCTGGGCCTCAAACATCTACCATATACAGATAGGCTAAAAGCCCTATCCCTCTACTCAGTTTCATACAGACTCCTCAGAGGTGACCTCTGTCTGGCATACAAGGAGATCACGGACCCCAACTTGATGGGACTGCTGCATATCTGCAAGTCAAGCTCCACTTGAGTAACCTGCACCTGTGGCCTCAACCTGGTCTGTGACATCAACAAGACTTGTTGGCGGGAAAGATCTCATCTATGGAATAGACTCCCACTCCACATCAAGCACAGTACCTTGTTACCCCTTTTTAAGCACAACCTGGATAACTGGATGGGAAACAGAAAATATACCCCTGGAATTCCACCCATGTCTCTGCTGGACAGGGGCATTGGGTGCTGATTTGTCTAAACATGGGCTAAACTCTTGGCTAGGCTTATAAGGACCTCAGGGCCAACAGCCTAGTAACCTCCTATGGTCCTATAATACTGCAGTAATGTTTAAATTGGGAAGACACTTTAGTAGCAATACTATGAGTGTGAAGAGAGAAGCTGAATGATGGGTCGGGTGGAAGTCCCAGATCATTTTGTTGTGAAATGTGAAGTGTTTGCAAGGAGGTTATTTTTAAGTCCTGAACTATAATGCTTAGAACTGCTGGAAATTTTGAAGGGTGGAGAAAAGGACACTAGTTTTCTTTGAATTGAGTAGGTGCTAGTTATTTTGTAGCCATGTGCACAAATTTGTGAATTCTATCTGTATCTCAGCTTGAAGGGTATGAAGACTTTTAAAGGAGTCTGTCATAATAAATCATTTGTATGCATTATAAGAGTAACATCTGGAAAATTAAGGGTCAGGCTGCTAATAAGTAAGGAGAAGATTATGGGCCCAAAACGAAGCCCGGTTTAAGAAAATGAGTCTGGTCGTTTTTAAATTATAATACTGAGTATTCACCAATACTGATTCTGTAAGTAAATTATAGTTAACAGTCTCAAAGGAACCTGTCATGTCATTAAAGATACTTGCCGACGTCATAGGGCATGGCCAAGGTGACTAACAGAGCAACTGGTGAAAGCCGTGTGACTGAAAACTTTTCTCTGACAGAAAATATAATAAATAAATTATAATGTGGAAATAACTGATAGCTAAATGCATTCACTAACAGAGAACAGATTTATAGCTTCAAGTTCTTCAAAATCTACCATTCAGAAATTCTTATGAAAAAACAATGTGCACAAATCAGCAATATGGAAGACATTTAAATGATCTTGAAGGAAGAATAACTGAAGGTGAGTCTCATACTGAATTCCTTTGAAAAAACAAAATAACTGTATCATAGAAAAAGCTGATGATTTAGAAAACAGAATGAGACAAAATACTTTGCTGGAAAAGTTCACCCAGATTCTGCCACAGGTTGCTGTGAGGGTAAGGTTAGTTTTCTTTTGATTTATTGTATTTTGTATTACTTTATTGCCTTTTTCTATTTTGTATACTTTGATTTGTTTTCTTTACACTGTGTTTTACTTGTATTCTGATTTTAATTGCATATTAAAACTAGGAAAGAGAGACCAGTGTGTCTGTTGTGACTCACAAAAAAAAAAAATTAACAATTAAAATTAAAGACAAAATTACAAATAGAACAGGAGGTTAACTACTGTAACTGACTGTGAAGGAAAAAAATAACTGAACCTATTATTATTTAAAAAAATAAAAAAATTTCAAAGCTTTTGCTGGAAAAACCACCAGACTCTGCCAGATTTGTTGTGAGAGGGTGGGCTTGGTTTTTTGGCTTTGCTTTTAACTCATTATTAGGATATTAACTAATTTTCCATCTTATCTTTAAAATTTGCAACATCTATTGCATGACCACCAATCATTGGAAAGATCACATTCTGCATCTCAGTAGTCATCTTGGGATTAGTGTTACTGTTTACTCCTGGTAAGAGAAGGAGCACAGGGACATTAGTTCCTGGAAACTGCTGATTACAAGAAAGCCTAATAACTGCTTCATAGGTGGCAACTTGAAATTTTCATTTATATTCTGCTCCTGGTGAAAGAAGGGGCAGAGTTCATTGATTCCTGATTGTTTCTGATTGGGCAGTGAGTGTCTGTGCTTGACATTCCTGATTGGTCTGGTTGCTATTCAAGGCATCTACCAGAAAAATGTTACAACAAGCTTACAGACCCTTGCATCATCTGGGACAAGACTGTGGATCACCAAACAAGCTGTGGCCTGCTTTTCATCTTGGGATTAGTGCTAATGTTTTGCTTCAGGTCTAAATCAGTTCAACGAAACAACACATCACCGAATACAACAGCCTCAAACTTCTAACCACGAAATCTAAAAACATTGAAAGCTCAGAACAGCGAATTTTTTCCCTTGGAAAAAATTCACTGTTCCGAGAAACACACACACACACACACACACACACACACACACACACACACACACACAACACAAGCACACCATAAAAAAAGCAATCCACACACATACACTTAAAATCCTACATCTAACCCTATACTAAACTGTGCATACAATACTATCTATCCACTATCCTTAACCCAACCCCTAACCCTAAGGTCCATCACTATCACACACTCACCTCACCCGTGCCCTAACTCTAACTCACATACCCCGCCCTAACCCTAAAGTCTATCACTATCGCACACTCACCTTACCCGCACCCTAACCCTAATTCACATACCCTGTCCTAACCCTAGAGTTTATCACTATCGCACACTCACCTCACCCGCGCCCTAACCCTAACTCACATATCCCTCCCTAATGTCCACACAATCGCACACTTACCTGAACCCAACCTGTAACTTTCCACTACGGTGCTGAAAATAGCAAAGCCACAGAAACGGATAACCAGATTCTTTCCCTAGGAAAAAAATTGGTTATCTGCAGCTTCGCTATTTTCAGCGTTCGCTGTTTTTGGTTCGATATTAGACCATTAGAAGTATTAACACTTCGATGATCTAATATAGACCCTTTTGCTTCTGGTGACAGAAGAAGAAGTAAAGGACCATTGTATATCAGCAGAGTGAAGCCGTGGTGAGACCAGCACTAGTAGCAGCCAGACAGTAGCCATTCACTCATCTCCCCTCTTTTCATCATTCTTGACAAGCTAATTCTTTGTTTTCATTAAGTACTGCCTGATTTGTTTCTAACTTCAGAATATCTATCTAAATACTTCTTTCTTAAATTTTCATGGTCTACTTATTAGTTTCCCTACAAGTGTTTGGCAGTGCCCTGTATAGACACAGACACCTTGAGTGACATTTTTCCCGTAAAAGCATGATTGAAATTTCACCAATACCTAGTTGCACACAGGGCAACACATTTGCAGTCAAAAGCATTGTCCCCAGAGTTGCAAACCAGATAGTCCTGACATTGCTTTATATTTTCACTCCAACTGTCTAATCAATAAAAAAGGGTCTGTTGCCATGGATATGAACTTTTCCACTATCTCCATTACTAGCTTGGTGGATATGGGTATCCTGAGGCAATGTTGACATCTCCTTACTGACCACTACTTAATTCTCAAACAGACTGATGTGTTATGTGAGAGATGTATCTATGCAATGTCACTGGAAGCAAAGCTCTCATATAAAAGTGCTCTTAATGTCAATAAAGTTGTCAGTAGTACACATGCAGCACCCATCACACATTAAAAGCAGACAGCCTGACCCATGTTTGCTGAAGCACTTAAATGTAACCTTAAAAACCCCAAAGATCATCTAGACAAAGTACACAACAAATACCCTCAGCAGCCCCAAATGCACCTGTCAAAACACCACCTACATCAACACATACAGCTACATCTCATGGAACCTCTACTTCTAAGTCCATAAGCCATCCCAACACTAAGACCAACATTCTGGTCACTGAAGACTCCATCATGAGACAAACTAACCTCTCACCAGGCCGAGTAAGGAGAAAGTCAATGTCAATTGCTTTTTATAGGCTAGGATCTCCCACATTACACATGCACTTTGGTTATTGGACCACAAGAACCAGTATGACTCAGTCATAGTCCATGTGGATGTAATTGTCCTGAGAAGTACTTCCCTAGACTATATGAAGAGAGACATCATGGATTTCTTGGAATATGTGTCCCAGGCTGGTATAAGCATAGCATTGAGCTGTTTTTTTACCTTGTCCAGGGATGATGCCACAATATGAACAAAAGTTGACTGACTTTAATAATTGGCTAAGTTTCTGGTGTCATTCTAAGAGGGTACAATATTTGGCAGCATGGAAGGAGATGGTCAACAGACCATGCTGCTTTGCCAGGGATGATCTGCACCTCTCCCCTCTATGCTTTCAAATATTAGCTAAAACATTGTCTTCCCCATAGTGCCTTTGTATGCAATGCCAGAGTGAAAGTATTTCCAACACAGCAAATCATAACCAAGAAAATCTAAAGGTGTTACTGCTCAATGCTAGGAGTCTAAACAAAAATCTCCATTCCCTAGAAGCTTTCTTCACCCTAGAGAATGCTGATGTCTGTGTGGTCACTGAGGCCTGGTTTAAGCCAAAAATAACCACACTGACTGCACGGTTATAATCCCTTCTCCACATTTAGAATAGCTATTACACAGACAGTGACTAAAGGTGGAGGTGTCACAGTTTATATCAAAAATAAATATATCCTCAAGGCTGGTTAAACAGGAGAATGTACTTGAGCTACTCCATGTTCAAATCACCATAGGCAAAATCCAATACCACTTCCTTGCAAGCTATAGGTCCCCCTCTATGACTCAAGTTGAAATATATGGTATAGGTATCCTATGGGAAACACTCACCATCCAAGCCAATACCATATCTATGGGCAACTTTAATTACCCCACTATTAACTGGCAATCCTATAGAACACCAAATGTACAGGCACAGAGATTCCTATTTTTTGTAAACACAAACTCCCTGGACCAGATGTTAATACATCAACCAGGGGTGCAACCATACTGGATCTGGTCCTCACTAATATGGGAGAATGCTGCAAATACCCTAGTGTAATGTCATCCCTGGTAAGGTCAGACCACAAAATGGTCTCATTTGAAGTAAAAATAAAATCTGGACCCATTCAGGATTTTCTCTAAGGCTAACGTTCTGCCACTAAGTGATAAGCTGATAAAATTTCAAACCCCCATAAACCCTGAAAACACTATTGCCTATGCATAACTGTTCACAGAAATAATATACAGGCATGTTAATAGCTGAATAGAGGCAGCTGTACCCACCAGGAAGAAGTACAGAACTAACTCAAAAAACAAGCCCCCCTGGTGGAATCACAACATCAATAGGCTGTATAACAGGAGGAAGAAAAGCATGGCAACAATTAGGAGGTGCAGCACCCAGCAGGATAAAAGCACTCCCATCAAACTAAATAGACAACTCAGATGACAAATAGTCTAACAAAGCCAAATTTGAGGTAAATGTGGCCTCCCAGGCCAAGGGCAATCACAAAGCATTCTTTAGATATGTCCGCAACCTCAAAGGCAATATACAATTGTGTGCAGAGCTTATTGTAAATGCAGCCACTTATACTGAGTTATAAGATATAGCAAACCTACTGGCCAATAATTTCAGCTCCAACTATACCACTCTCCCCCCCCTCAACCTTCCTTCAGGAAATCCCATCAAATATAACTCCCCCTGGTATCAGTAAGGAACAGGTCCTTAATGCTCTTTCTCTCTCTAAGACCAAGAACATTGCATCAATGGACCCAGACAATACCCCAGGATGCCTTTTAAATAGCATAAACATGATCTGTCAGGCCCTCTGGAATTGCTGTTTAACTGTAGTCTCCAAACAGACTTCATGACTCATGAATGGAGAACAGCAACAGCCATCCCTCTGCACAAAGGTGGGCCATCTACGGACCCTGGAAATTACAGACCCATGGAAAGAATTCTCATGGTAATGATCAATAATAATAAAGTTAATCTCCAGACACTGGACCCTACCCAGTTTGGTTACATCAAGGGCAGTCATGCCTGCTCAAACTGGTGAACTTCTTTGAGAAGGTCACCAAAGCAAAGGCTGAGAGCAAAATGGTTCACACTGCCTACTTCGACCTGATCAAGGCATTTACCCCCCTTGGGCATTGTTGACAAACTTAAGAGATTAGGTACAGACATGTATGTCACCTAGTGGATAGCCAACTGGATCACTGACAGCACCCAGGAAGTTCAAAATGGGGATTCCACCTCTCCAAAGAGGCCAGTCACAAGTGCAGACCCTCAGGGATCAGTCCTTGGACAATTTCTTTTTGGCATTTACTTCTCTGAAGTCAAGGCCAATGTCGATGGCCTCTGGCTGACTAAATTTGCAGATGACTGCAAATTAGGAGCTGTCATTTAATCCCACACTGACACAAATGTTCTGCAGGAAGGGCTGCCACAGACAAATAACTGGTGTCAGAGCCATGGACTAAAACTAAATGCCAAGAAATAGACAGCAGTATCCTTTGGGATGGCATCCATATCATATTGACAACATGGCCCTTACAGCTGATACAGTAGTCATGGACTTAGGGACACACATAGACAGTAGTCTAGCCTTTGACCATATGTGTCTACAGTAGTGAGGAAATCATTCTGTGTTGTGAAACTTATAAACAAAGGTATTGCACCTAAGTCCAAGGAAGTCATTGTTCCACTGTATTCGGCATTCATCAGACCAGTTATTTAGTACAATGCCCCTTTAGTATGTACCTAACCAGGCATATCCACCAACTGGAATGGCCACAGAGGTTCCTCACTAAAAGAACACAGGGCATAAGTAAAATGTCCTATGCAGACGACCTCAAGGCCCTATACCTACATTCTGTCTGCTACGGGCTGTTGAGGGAAAATCAATGCCTGGCATACAGGGCATTGCCAGATGTCACACTGGTGGACCTCCTACATATCCACAAAACAAACAGTACCAGAATTACCCATTCTAAAGACTCAGACCTTGCTTGTGATATAAATAGGAGCTGCTGGTGAGACAGGTATGTATCCCAGAGACGACCCCGTCTCTGAAACAAGCTCGCCATCCATGTCAAGCATAGTTTCCCCCTAACCTAATTCAATTGTTACTTACAAAATTGCATGTGGAACAGGAAATTCCTCCCTGGTTTGGCACATATGTCTCTAATGGACAGAGGCAACCAGTAAATTGTTCATATCCAAGGCCCCTGCTTGTAAATACTTCATCTTCCAACCCCCTGATTACATTTTTCAAGGGTATCAGAACTTGTCAGAAATTTGGGATGCATGGCTAGGCTTATAAAGGCCCTTGTGGTCATTAGCCTAGTAAATAATAGTAAAATAGTAATAATAATAACTTAGTTCAGTAATAGTCTCGCATCAGGCTTTGTGCCCACTGAATGGTGCACAGCAACAGTTATCCCACTCCACAAAGGGGAAGTCACCACTGATCCCGGGAACTATCGACCTATTAGCCTAATGAGCCTGGTCTGCAAGGCCATGGAACATATCATCATGGAACTCATAAACAAAGACATTGGTAACCTCCAAACTCTGGATCCCACCCAGTTCGGGTTTGTGAAAGGCAGATCATGCCTCCTGAAACTGATTGACTTCTTTGAGGCAGTCACCAAAGCTGTAGATGTTCACACAGCCTATCTTGACATCGCCAAGGCTTTCAACACCATTACCCATTCTGGAATTATAGCTAAACTCACTAAACTAGGTGTAAATCCCTACGTCACAAAATGGGTTGCCAACTGGTTCACTGACAGAACCCACACTGTGAAAGTAGCAGACTCCAAATCTGACCTCAAACCAGTGACAAGTGGAGTACCACAGGGTTCAGTCCTGGGACTTCTCCTGTTTGGTATCTACTTCTCTGAAGTACAGGCTAACACAGAAGGCCTCTGGCTAATGAAGTTCACAGATGATTGCAAACTAGGAGCCATAGTCAAGTCCCCAAACGATGTGGACATCCTACAGAAGGGCCTCACTGAGACAGATGCCTGGTGTCAGAGCCATGGCCTCAAGCTCAATGCCAAAAAGTGCAGTGTCATCCCCTTTGGTAAAAACTCTGTACCCATGAACTAACACATAGACTGCAATCTACTTAACACCGAATGTGTGATAAGAGACCTTGGGACCCAGGTTGACAGTAGTCTCTCCTTTGATAGTCACATCGCCACAGTAGTCATAAAGTCCTTCTACGTGGCACACCTCATCAGGAAAAAAGAGGTCATTGTTCCCCTCTTCTCAACACTCATTAGACCCATTATAGAGTACAACGCCCCTTTTGGAATGTACCTCACAAGACATCTGCAGCAGCTGGAAAGGCCACAGAAGTACCTCACAAAGAGGATTACTGGCCTCAAATAAATGCCCTACACTGACTGTCTCAAAAAACTCCAGCTTTATTCCATAGCATATCGCCTACTCTGAGGTGATCTCTTCCTAACATATAAAGTTATATCAAACCCAGAGGTTGGACATGCTACACCTAAAGAAATCCCAATGCCTCTGAGCTACATGCTCTAGGGACCTAAACCTTGTCACCACAATAAACAGGACATGCTGAAGGGATAGATTCCTGTCCCAGAGACTTCCCATACTGTGGAACAGGCTACCCATCTAAGTCAAGCAAAGTTCTTCATTAGCACTCTTCAAGAAAAATCTTGATGATTGGATGGGAAATAGGAATTACACCCTGGGGATCACTTCTGTGTCTCTGCTCGACAGTGGCACAGGAAAATAACTTTCTTGGGTGGCGTAAGCCAGGGAACCTTCTTGGCTAGGCTTACGTAGGCCCTTGGGCCAATAGCCTAGTACCTACCCATGAACCTATGAACCTATGAAATACCTATGAACCTATAACATCAGAATATATGGTATACCTGAAAAAGTATGCAGGAAACAATATAATGAACTTCTTAACAACCTGGCTGCATAAAACATTAAATCTACCTGAAACATTATCTTTTGGAATTGAAAGGGTCAACGGATCCCTAAGAGCACATTCAAAGAAGGAACACTCACCACCACATTCAATTATAGTTAAGTCTATGTCCAGCTTAAAAAAGAAATCAAATATTAAAAACAGCATGGTCCGGCCCACTTTTTAAAATAGGTAAGCATGTCATCAGATTTGACAATGCTTATTCCAGTAAAATAATGAATGAAAGACAATCCTGCTTGCCTTTGATTAAAAAACTTAAAAAAAAAAACAATATTAAAGTCAATTTGGTGTTTTCTGCAAGGTTCAAAAAATGTATTTCTGAAAAAAGTAACACATTGACACACTGGAGGAGGCATCTACTTTTGTTAACAAAAAATAAATTCCTTAATACTGAAGAAATATATTGGAACACTGTATACTTTAAGAGGCAAAGTGAGCTGAATTCCTGGAAAAATGCTTTTAAAATTAAAAATCTTAAAAACAAATGACTTTTATTCTCTAATTGCAGGACTTTTATTTTCTGTAACAATAGAGTTACCCTTTAAGTAAAAGGTTTGTATAACACTTTAAGCTTCAAAATGTATGCAAGTATGTATTTCTATTTTAAATTAAAACATTTTACATGATAAGGAGTATAAATAGTTAGTTGTACTATATTTGTAGTGAAAGACAATATATATATAAAAGACTGATATTGCCCAACCCATAATATTTTGGACAATTCGGAGCAACAAGCATTTTAACATACAGCTATTCCAAAGTGAAATTACTGCTTGTAATTGGTCCCCCCTAAACGCCCTACCACTTGAAGAGGCTTGTCAAATACTTCAACTCTAAATTCTTAACTATCCTAGACCACCATGCACCTAAGCGTACCATCAGAATTAGATCAAAACCAGCTCCTTGGCTCTCTAAAGAAACCAGGCAAAAAATCCTACTCAGAAATAAAACCTGGGATAGGTGGCAAAGTACTAAACTTACAGCAGATCAACAAGTATTTAAACAACTGAGAAATTTGACAAAAAAGCAATACTCTCAGATAAAAAAAACTTCTACTGTTAAATGCAGCAAACACAGCAAAATAATCCACAGAAATTCTGGGCAAGTATCAATAGACTCCTTAACCCTGGTCACTCCAGTACACCAAGCCCAACAGACACTAATCTCAAGACCCCAATCGAAACTGCTAACACCTTTAGCACCTTCTTTACTGAGGCCATACAATCCCTGGCCAGCCAACTATCTCTTGATAATTCTAGCTTTCCTATCCCCAATAATAGTCCTATTCCCAATTTCAAATTACAACCCATCTCTACTAATTTTATCTACAAACTCATCCAAAAACTGAAGCCTTGTACTCCTTCTGCTGACCAGATCCCAGCTGAATATTTGCAAAAAGCAGCTACATCTGTAGCCTATCCCATATCGATTCTTATAAACAGAACCATAAAGGAAGGAACCATCCCAGCCATATGGAAAATTTCACACATTATTCCCCTACATAAAGGGGGTAACTCGAATGAATACCCCAACTACCGACCTATAGCTTTACTATCTCCTTTAGATAAAATCATGGAAAGATGCATTCATCTCCAGCTACGTAACCATTTAATTCAGCATAACTTACTATCCAATACCCAGCATGGTTTCAGGCCATTCCATAGCACCACTACTGCCCATCTTTCCTTGGCTGATTCAGTCAACAGAAACCGTAATAATAATATTCTCTCTTCAGCTCTCTTTATTGATCTTTCAAAAGCTTTTGACATGGTTAACCACCCTTTGCTTATAAACATTCTAAAATCACTTTCTTTTGACTCAATAGCAATACAGTGGTTCACTTCCTACCTCAACAATAGACAGCAAGCAGTGCTCTGGGAGAATAATCTATCATCCCTCCTGCCTGTCACCTTGGGTATCCCCAGGGCTCAATTCTAGGCCCTATACTTTTCTCTATATTTATAAATGATCTGCATTTAGCTATTCCACAAGCTACCTGCATAGAATATGCAGACGATTCTACACTTATTTGCACAGCCACATCTTCTTCTGAACTACAATCCATAACTCAGAAGGTATTTAACACAGTATAGTCATGGCTTTTAAAGCATTGTCTCCTCTTGAATCCCAAAAAAAACAAAACTCCTACTCTTTACTCCTACCCGTATGTCCACGCCATTAGACTTCTCAGTCATCTCTAATAATGGTATCCTCATTTCTCCTGACTCCAACACCAAACTCCTTGGAATTACAATAGATAACAACCTTAATTTTGACTCTCACATTAACAACACTATAAAAAAAGTTAACAGAAGAATGGGCTCCCTATATAGGACTTGACCCTTCCTTACCTCTACAACAAGAACCACTATCTCTATACTGTTCTATGCCTCACCAATTTACACAAACATAACTAAAAACAACATGCTCAAACTAGCTAGCTTCTATAATAACATTGCCCGATTTGCCACTGGAAACCTCTTCAGAACCCATCACTGTCATAATATAAAACAACTTGGTTGGCTTGAACTACAGAGTTAGCTTCAATTTAACCAACTTACCATAGCCCATAAGGTCCTCAATGATCCAAACAAAACTCCAATACTCTCTAACCTTATAATCCCCTATAAAAATCTCAATACCTTATGCTCTTCAAATAAAGTATTTGTTAGCATAAACAAGTCCAAAAACATGTCAGGTGACTCTCTCTTTTCAAACACAGCTGGCAAAAACTGGAACCTTCTACCTAGTGAACTTACATTACTTCCTTCCCTACCACTCTTCAAACAAAAACTCAAATTATTCCTCAGAACACACTGGTTCTGCCCTTGCAGTAAACCTGACTAGAATTTCACCCCTGTTCTACCACTTCCCAGTTTCTACTCAAAACTAGACAATATTGTTTAGCATGAATGAAAGAGTGAACTGTAAAAACTACTGTAACATTTAAGTATTTTACTCCTCTGAAGATCATATCCTAATTTCTGTTCTTTGTCATTTTATGTACAATACAACGTATTTGATATTACTACTATTTACTATTTTATTGTAAACTACTACCTAGTTACTTACTATTTTGTTAGTTTATTTTTAATGTAATCTTTAACCTTTGTTTTTACTGTGGTTAGTTTGGAGCTTTTCTCCCCAGGCATCTACTGAAAATGGACATATATCCAGCTAGACTAGCCCGGTCAACAAATGTAAAATAAAAATAAATAAAATAAATTTCATTTGAACTAAACTTATAACTGTATTTCTAAATGTTAAACAAATACTTCCTGTAAGAGAATGTAATTAAATTATAAGCAGTAGAAATGATAACTTTAAGACTGTATAAGTTAAGAATGTTATAGATTCATAGGTGTGTACTAGGCTAATGGCCCTGGAGCCTTTACAATTCTAGCCCATATGATTACCCTGGCATTGTGCCACCTGACATTAGTTCCTAGTGCCACTGTTGAGTAGAGCCACTGGAGTGATCCCTTGGGTGAGTTTTCTATTTCCCATCCACTCATGGAGATTTCTCATGAAGAGGGCCAGTGAGGTGCTCTGTTTGACACGTATGGGAAGTCTATTCCATAGCACCTGTCTCTGGGTTATGAATCTGTCCCTCCAGCATGTTCTTTTGATTATGCTAATGAGGTTGAGGTCTTTGGAGCATGTGGTGTGGACGGATTGGGATTTCTTTAAATGTAGCATTTCAAACAGAGCTGGATCAGACATGGCTTTATAAGTTAAGCAGAGATCAGCTCTAAGTAGGCGATATGAGACAGAGTCTGTCCATATAAGACAACTGTTGAAGGCCTAGGATCATCTTTGTGAGGTAGGTTTGTGGCATCTCCAGTTGTTGCAGGTGTCTAGTGAGGTACATACCAAATAGGGCATTGTACTAGATGAATAGCCTAATGAGTGAAGAGTAGAGAGAGACAATGACCTCTTTCTTCGAGGATGCAAAACCCTTAGTAATGAGATGTGCCACAAAGAAGGACTTTCTGACCACAATGGCAATGTGGTGGTCAAAAGAGAGGTTGCTGTCAACCTGTGTTCCCAGATCTCTTATAACTCCTTCTGTGTTCAGTGTTGTATTTGTTTTAACTTTGCTTAGTATGTACATTGCTAGGTTAACTGAATGTCCTATGTAAGTAATATGCTAATTATTAGTATTAAAGTGGTGGTGATTTTGTTTTCTTTGTTCCTGTGTAACACATTCTTTTCATAGGTTGTTTATGATGCAATTAACACTTAAAACAGTTTGAGAACAAAAAAATACTCTAGTTGTGTGAAAATGCTTTATTCTTGCTTGCTTTGGTTCCTGCCTGCTTCCTGAGCTGTTTTTATGAAAATCTGGATCCTGGAAGAGTTCAAAATTCATCACTGATGTCTGTGAAAACAGGAAACACCTTAATCATGACAGTGATGACAAGGAGAAAAGACTTGAATTCCTTTTCAAGTATATATGTGAGAAATATAATCAAAATAACATTTTTAAGTATTTGTTTAGAAGTAAAGAATTGGTAAAACAAAATCTATTCTCTTACATTTTGCTTAATGTTAATAGCTTATGCTGTAGTGTTATTAACTGTAACTGTACATATTAATGGGAATGAAAAATGTTAGATGTGTGTTACTGATTAGAACAGTTTGAAAGAATTAAGAAGAATGAAAAACTTACTCTGGAAATTAACATCTGCTGTGTGAAAATTTAAAGATTGGACGTACCCAAATCTGGAACATTTCACAATACAAAAGATAAGATCAAAAAGAGGGAATGTGGAAGATTAATAAAGTACAAGTTAAACAATAGAAGCTGAAGCTATGGAATGCCTGTGAAGTGAAGGGTTTCTCATAGGAAGTCTAACAAGCTTATCACACAGCATGATGAAACAATGTGTTCTCAAAGTAAGGAGAAACTGGAGGAGTGGGAGACATCTGAAGAAGAAACAGGGAAATGGGAAAAAGAGATTTAGTATTATGCAATTTTTATACAAAGGAGAAAGCAAAAGTAATTAGTACAAAACACAGCACCAAAATATTTAAAGATATACAAGCAAATGCATCCGGATATGGAAAATTGTAAGATACAAAAAAATAAGAAAACAAAAGGGGAAGTAGAAAAGAGGATCAGTAATGTAGAAGTTAAAGAAATAGAAACTGAAGTGATGGATCACCTGCGAAGTGAAGGATTTAGTGTGGGAAATCCAACTCTGGTAATGACACAGAATGATAGAATAATGAGTCCCCAAATTAAAGAGACACCAGTGGAATGGGAAGCATGTCATTACTTACGATATGAAGATAATTTGGAGCCTTCAGTAGGAAAGCAGTACAAAAGTGCAGTTGGAGTTGCACAGCAAATGAAGCAGTAAAAGGTGGGAACTGTGATGTAGTCAGTGATGTGGAGTGATAGGCCAGTAAGTTCCCATATGAAAGAGCAACAAACTGCACAGAATGAATCTGAAGAGAATATGGCACAGGAAAATGCTCTGGAACTTTCTATAGAATGTCCCCTGGAAATGAAAATCAAAGAATGTGCCTTTAGTTTAGAAGAACATGATCTAAGGGAAGAGTTGCTTTATTTAATAGAGATGGAAAGACATATTAAGATCAATGAAAGAAATAGACTGCAGAAAGTCAACAAAACCCAAAAAGGTAGAAGTTTGATAAACAAATAAACACAGTAATTAGGATTGTTCATATGGATTCATGTGATATAACATAATAAATAAGGTATGTTACTGTGTAGCTAAATTAATAACAGATATAATCTTACCACAAAAACACAGGGTAGTAAGGAAAAGAAAGGGGAGAAACCAAATGCCTTCATGGCTGTATCAAATAGACAAAACTATAAAGCAATTATGACAAGAAGTGTCATTGTTAGAAGGGAACAGAAGAGGGAACAGATCAACAAAAATACTTAGAAAGATAAATATGATAAAAACAATGTGCATTATCAGAATAGATCAGGATCTATCGTACACTATTGCAAATAATAAATTAAAAGATATCGCACATCCAGAAACACTTAGAAGTTGTGCAGATAAATATCAAAGTACAAAATAAGCAATTCATTGATGACCCAAGAATGTTTTATAGAGAATTGGGAAACAAGGCAAAGGGAAAAGAAACATCACAACAAGGAATAATTAGACACTTTTGGGAGAAATATCTATGAAGACTCTGTGGAACCTAACAAAGATGTTGGATGGATAGAAGAAGTAAAAGAAACAGTAAGAAGTTCAAATGTACAGGATATGAAATGGGATGAAGTAACATTCAAAGAAATTGAAACAACATTAATAAAAGCTCCTAACTGGAATAACCCAGACCCAGATGCAGTACCTAACCTCTGGCTAAAAATATTAACATCTTTACATGAAAATTTAGCCAGCTACAGATATGGTACAGCGGTAGTGTTGTTGCCTCACAGCAAGAGGTTCTCCTGTTCGATTCTTGGCTGGAGTGCCTTCTGTGTGGAGTCTGCATGTCCTCCCCGTGGTTGAGTTGCCTCCAAAAGACATGCATGAATGGGTGTGCCTTCGCTGAAGGTTGGGCATCGGGCTGGCAACTCAGCACCATAAAAATCAACTGCCAATCATTAGTGGACCAGAGTTCCTAACCAGGAAAAGCCACAAAGACAAACATGAACATTTAGCCCTGAGTAAGAACTATTTAAAAGCACACCCCTAACAGACACCAACCTGGTTAACAACAGGAAAAATGATTCTCCTCCTTAAGAGTAAACCTATAACCCATCCTAAAAACTATAGACCAACCTGTCTTAACTTGTATAAACCATATACTGGAATTTATGCCGATAGAGTTTATAGTCATTTTGAAGAAAACTCAATCATGACAAAGGAACAAAAGGACAACAAAAGAAAGTCATATGGAACAAAGTATGGCATGGATAGACAGCAAAAAAGCATATGACAGAATATCACATTCATGCTTACAGACTTATAAGATACACCCTACATTGATAGATTACATTGCAGTGACCAAGAAACAGTGGCAAACCACTCTATAGCTAAACTATGATAAAGGACAAATTATTATCCAAGGGGCAAAATTTCAAAGGGAGATATTCCAGGGTGATGCTTTGTCACTGCTGGTCTTTTGTCTTGCCCTTATACCATTGAGCTGTCCACCTAACAGATTAGGTCATGGCTACAGTTTGGCTCCCAGAAAACAACAAAGTATAAAGACTATTCACCTTCTCTTTGTGGATTATTTAAACTTGTAGAGTTCATGAAACGAGGAACTGAAGGCACTACCGCAAGTGGTCAAACTTCCTCAGATGATATAAGAATGTCCTTTGGTCCTGATAAACGTGCCAAAGCAACATTTAAAGCAGGAAAACTGCAGCACCAAAACATATCAGTCTGGGACAGCAATGTGATATAAAGGAACTTGAGCAGGAAAGAGTGGAGAAGCATTTGGGAATTGATGACGGATCATCAATAAAACCCAAACAAATGCGAACAAAATTTAATAAGGAATATTTTAGAAGACTAAAATTAACACTGAAAATGGCTGTGACATCTAGGAACAAAGTCCAGACTACAAACCAATTTGCTCTTCCTGTTCTAACTTACAATTTTGGGGTGATTTACTGGACCCAAAAGGTATTGGGTCAGCTGGACATGAAAACAAGAAAAATGCTTCACTTTTATCAAATGATTTAAAAAATTAATATGTATCAAGATTATATATTCCCCATTCTGAAAGAGGTATGGGTCTCCTCAAAAATTGATTTAATATATAGATTTGCAATCATGGGACTGCCTACATATCTGCTGCCCTCACAAGGCCCAAACATATTGAAAGTTTTAATAAATGAGAAGAAGAAGTCTAAGATGACTTCCCTGATTGGTCTAGTATAAGCATATCAGTGTCAAGTGGGAATGCAAATCAGACCAGCAGTAGATGCAAATTAGGCAGCAACTGAAAATGCCAAAAAAACAGAAGAAACAATATAAGGCGAAGGATCAGATAAGAAGGCAAGAAACATGGAAGTGGCATAAACGCAGTTACAATTACAAAAAACTCCTGAAACTACCTCATGTTGATCTGGATCTGATGCAGGAATGCTTAAGGAGAGGTGAATTTAAACCAAAAAAAAATAAAAAAGAAAGGTTAATATTGGAAGCTCAGGACAGTGGACTATGTATGTGCTGGTTTATAAAGTCAATTGAATATGTTGGAGAAACAGACAAATGCAGGTTTTGTAAAACAGAATTGGTAACAGTCACACATCTTGTTGCTGGGTGTGATACACTAAGTGGGCCTGTATACTGAAAGGCATAATAATGTGACAAGACTTGCACTGGGATGTTTGCAAACATTACAATAATGATGTAGCTAAGAAGCATTGGAAATGAGACATAAAACATTTTATATGAACCATTACCAAAAGCTCAAAAACTAGATGGAAGAAAACCAGATAGAGCAGTCCATGAAAAGAAGAGAAAAGTAGGATTGATCATTGAAATTGCTACACCAAGTGATTACAGTGTCTTTTGTACACTGAGACAAAAAGTCAGAAAAATACCAGGATTTTCAGGGGGGAAACGAGGGTGATGTGAAATAGGAATACCCAGACAGTTCCAGTAGTAGTGGGAGCAATGGGTCTCATAAACAAAAGAATTACAATTCTGGGTACATTGCAGGTGCTCCAAAGAGCACTTCTGGTTAACCTCATAGACTGAAACAATACTAACTTCATGTACTTTAATCATACTTTGACTTAGCAATGCGGTCCATTCCCCTACTGGTATTAGAAACCCAAAAGACTTGGAGAAATTAAACCAAATGAAACATCTACTGTGTAAGATTAATTACAGAGGAGTAGCAGTAAATTAAGAAATATATACACATAATGTGATCTCTAATAGAGAGCTGATGATTAAATAGCTCTTTGATGAGAGATTTTAGAAATGCAGGTTATATAAAAATGGTAGAGTATCAGTGGACAAATGTTTGTGTCTTTCGGCTTTTCCCGGTTAGGGGTCGCCACAGTGGAACTCCGGTCCGCTAATGATTGGTAGTGGATTTTTACGTACCGGGTTACCAGCCCTGACGCACAACCTTCAATGAAGGCACACCCCATTCACGTATGCCTCCACACAGAAGACGCTCTAGCTGAGAATCGAACGGGACAATGTCTTGCTATGAGGCGACAACGCTACCGCAGCACCACCAGAAAAATGCATTTAAATAGCAAACTACTTTTAAAAAAGATGCTGTATATTATATATATGCTCACATATGGCAGAAATGTGAATGTGCAAGATCTCATATAATTTATATAGAAAATCACACAAAAAGTGCTTGAAAACATCATGAAAGCTTAAATTTGAAACTTGGTCATGTGAACTTTGAAGCTTTTTTGCATATTGTATTTTATTAGATTTACTAAGACTACCTGAAATAACCAATTTCATAAATCAGAGCTGAAATTTCAGTGTTATATTGCTGAACAAGTACTACCATCCATTGTGATAGAAAGTGAAGTAGAATTTTCTAGATGTTTGAACCTGGAAAAGGAGAATGTGGGTTGAATTAAGCATGTTGTAACTTCTGAATACAATATGGACTGCAAATTTTTTTTTGTTTTGACTGTAGAAATAGAAAGACATTCTGTTTCATCTTAGTATTTTTATCAATTAATTTATTAAGTTAAAAGATTTTTAAATATTTTTATATTTTTCATTTTAACAGTATTACACAACTTTAAGATATAGACAGATACTTTAAAATTTAATTCAGAGCTTTTGTTAGATCTATAAAATATGTGTATATCTTTTAGCAAGATAAATGTATAGATGCATTGCTTTTCCTGCTGTAGAATAGTTTAGTAAGGTAATAGAAGTAATCTACAGGGCTTAGGTGAAGTCTGGCATCCGACCTGTGACCCAGAGGGTGACAGGACTAACAAGAAACAGACTATAAAGGATAAGTCCAGATAAAATCACTTTAGCTAGCAGATCTAGGAGAATTTGTCTCTGGTACCATCCCTGTGGGAGGAATAAAGACACCGTGTTGAATTTCCAGTAGTTAATTCAGTTAAGCATGTAGATGGACAACTGTTCTTGTTCTAATACATTATATTCAGTGTTGTGCTAGTTACTTATAAAAGTAATAAGTTACTATTACTAATTACTTTTCAGTGAAGGTAATATATTACTATTACTTATTACTTTTCTAAAAAAGTAATATACTACTATTACTAGTTACTAACTAAAGTAACAAGTTACTTGAGTTACTTTTACATAAGTATAGTTTATCAATCATTATATTACATGTCACATTGCAATCCACCAATATCATTCAGTAAACACAATCTCCGTAGAAGTAAAAGCCATCCAAATAATTCCACATTAAATTACACATCTGTATCTAATGAAGAGGTTGCTACTGGCAAAACAACTTTACATTTCAGTGTTTCGTCTACAAATTCAGTGCCTTCTGCCCTTGAAGAATTAATTGCCTGTTACATTAAAAGAAATTGGTGCACTGGTAATACTGCAATAGGAAATGACTGACAAACTGACAACAAGTTCATAGTTACTAGGCATCTCACACAAAGGAGGATGCACTCAGGAGTGTAGAATCCCTATCCCCCTTAAAATGCACCAAATAATCAGCAATTGAAGGCACTGCAATATCAGCACTCCATCTACATGGTGTGGAAGTAGAATCCACAGCTTTCGGCACCGAAGGCAATTATGCTAACATTGCTTTCAAATTCTACAGCACAAACAGTGACTGCCATTTGCTAAACAAAACAGTTACCTGCACATCGAAAAAAAGACTTAGTATGAGCTGCAATAAACTTATCTTCCATTGAAACTCACAAATTCATTAAATTAAATGAAATTTATAATCTCTTAAAATGCACTGAAACTCATAATTCTGGGAAAATGTACTAAAACTCAAATGTACAGTCACGTCAGCAGTCTGGAAGTTGATGAAGAGGATTCAGGTACTTGTCTCCAGTCTCCACTGAAGCTCAATTCCTTCAGCAGTCTGGTAGGCCATGTACAGGGTTCATGCTCTTGCCTCCTGTAATCAATAGGGTCAAGCCTGATCAGGTTAATTGACTAATCTGCCCCCCTCTCCAAATAGGGCATTACATACCATAGCTCCATACCTCTGAACCTCTTAGCATAAGAAATCTGAACAAAATATAAAATAATGGGACAAAGGCCCCAAAATAGGGACAGATTTTAAATATTGCTAATATAGACTTAGAAATTTGTTAAAATAACATTTGCCTTAGCATGCATTTTCTAAAAGAAATTGAAACTCAAATGTTTGACATTATTTAATAATTTCAGTCCTCAGTGATTTGCCGGAAAACCACAAATTTTAAGGAATAATCCAAAATATAAGGCAAACAGCTAGACAGTTGAAAGGTATGCATACCCCTCAACCTCTTAGTGCAAGAAATCTGGACAAAGTCTGAAATAATGGGGATATAATGGCCCAAAATAGGGGTACATTTTAAGTATTGCTTTTTTAACTTAGAAAGTTGTTAGAATAACAGGATTTGTCTTAGTATGTATTTTCTGAAGGATATGAAGTCTGAATCTCATATATGTCAATATTTGGTGACTTCAGTCCTCCAGGATTTGCCAGAAAACCACAAATTTTATGACAATCCGACCAAAGCTATGTGGCTAAATCTGGACAGTTGACACACACACACACACACACACACACACACACACACACACACACATATATATATATATATATATATATACACACACACACACACACACACACACATACATATATATATATATA
>NC_056733.1:988113602-988260332 GCF_019279795.1 Protopterus annectens
AATAAAAGAATCTACATGCATTTCAAGCAATCTATAACTTTGATTATTAGTTATTTCTTAATTGTAAACCCTCCATGTTTTCTTCCAAAATTGCTATTTTGCGGAGGGATTATTAGGGGGAAGAGCAACATTTTAAGCCAAAATCGGAGACAGTTGAGAGGTTGGCTATGCCTAATTCTATAAAGCAATTTATTTGCATGTACCTCTCAACCTGTTAATGCAGTAAATCTGAACAAGGCCAAATATACAGGGGGAACATATAAACAGTACTAAAACTTGCTCTTGTATAAATTGAGACAGTTGATAGAATAACAGTTTTTACTTTAGCATGCACTTTTCTGAAGGTTATGAAGTATGAAACTCTATTTAGTGACTTAATTTCTAAATGATTTGCCAGAAAACTACAATTTTTATGAAGAACAAACCAAAAATAAGAAGCAAAAATCTATTCATTCTTTGAAAATCTGTACAGTTGGGAGGTATAGTTCAGCTGGGCCTGTCTGAGTTTGCTGCCCTTCCCCCCCTGACAAAATTACGGTTGAATAGAGCCTCTGCAGCCATTCCAATGAACCATTACTTGGCTATTTCACTCCATTTACCATAAACACTAATGTGCATACTGCTTTACTTGTATGATGAGTTGGACTTCATTTGAAAGTTTTATTTTGTATTTTACAGCACAAACACTAAGCCATCTACTAAACAAAGCAATGCAGTCTCACAATGAAAACTTGGCATTAAAACTTCTCTGCCCTTGAAACTCACATTCATTGAAACAGAATTGAAACCCACATTCAAAGAAAAAACATTTTGCCAGTGGCAGATAAAGATTAATTTTGGGCTGTTTTCAAATCATAGGCCCCTTGCATATGAAACATACATGTGCTCTTTGATACACCTTCCTCATTGTACTAAATTATATTCCTTCTACAATATATTACAGTTGTTAGAGGGCGTTTTAAATTTGTTTTGAACATCTTTCCAGTAAGCAATGAAACAAAATGCATGCACCCAAAATGACAAAACTGCCCAGTTCAGAACATTTATCATAAAAGTCTACTCAGACTTCCAGTCCACCATTATCAGTAAATATGCACAATTCTACAGTCCACCATTATCAGTAAATATGCACAATTCTACAGTCCACCATTATCAGTAAATATGCACAATTCTACAGTCCATTATCAGTAAATATGCACAATTCTACAGTCCATTATCAGTAAATATGCACTATCTCTGAAGAAGTAAGTCATCTAAATAATTCCACATTAAAGAAATCTGTAACTAATGAAGAGGTTGCTGCTAGCAAACACCTTTATATTTCATGGTTTCATCGAAAAATAAAGTGCCTGTTGTCCCTCAGGAATAAATTGCCTATATTACATTAAAAAAATGATAAGCTGGTAATATTGCAAGAGGAAATGGATGGCAAACTGATAACGGACTCATAGTTAGTATCTTCACCAAGGAAAACATTCTCAGTACAGCAGCATCCACCCCTTGTGGGAGTAGAACCCACAGCCTTCTGCATCAAAGGCAAGTACACAACTTGTTGTGCTATTAACAAGGCAAACCAGCTTCACTTAAGCAGCACTAAACTTCTGTTCCCCTGCAGCTCTCAGCTCCTTGTAAAATCTGCTCAATACTCAACTTCGCAGCACAAGAAAACTGGAAAAAGCCAAAATGTATTGGGGGGGTCAAAAGCCCAAAAACCAGGGACACAAACATTGCTTGTATAATCTTGGAAAGTTGCTAGAACCGTACATTTTACTGCCAAGCTCCCTGTGCAAAACAGAGCAACATACCACAATGCCAAATCAGCTGCTTTGTAAAAGAGGAAGACTGAAACTTAAATGGCTATCATTTAGTGAATTCAGTTCTCACCATAGCTGTCAACCTCTTAGTACAAAACACCTGGACAAACCCAGTAATGAGGGAATACAGCCGTCAAACATTCAATGAATTCAGTTCTTGCCATAGCTGTCAACCTTAGCACAAAAAACCTGGACGAAGCCAATAATGAGGGAATACAGTCCCAAAAATAGGGACAAATTTCAAATATTCATCTTATAAACTTAGAAAATTGCTAGAATAAAAGGTTGTGTTACGGTTGTGTTACTATGGATTTTCTGAAGAACATGAAGTCTTAAATTCAAACATCTGTCAATTTTACTGCTGTCAGAATAAAAAGAATTTTCAGCAGAGACCCATGGAGAAATACTGCAGACACGTCTTTGTAAAATGACAGGGCACCAGAGCTAATCCACACAAGCACAGGGAGGAGATGCAGACTCCACACAGAAGGTACCTCAGCCAAGAATCAAACCAGAAAACCTATAGCTGTGAGGCAACAATACTACCACTGCACCATCAAATATGCAAGGACTTAAACATTCAGAAACCTGAAGTCTGAAATTCAAATGCCTGTCAATTTTATTTAACATTTGTTAATCCGGACAGTTTGATTTGGAACAAAAAAAAAATTCAGCAGAGGCCCAGGAAGAAATAATGCACACATGCCTTTGTAACATGGGAGGACACAAAAGCAAACCCACACAAACACAGGGAGAAGATAAAGAGACCACAAAGAAGGCACCCCAGCCAGGAAGCAAACCTGAGAACATATAGCTGTGAGGCAACAATGCTACAACTGCCCCATCAAATATCAAGCATTGCATTACAAACCACAGATATTATGAGGAACAGATCAGATCAAACATGAGGCAAAAATCTGAAATTTTTTTTTCACAAATGGTGGTGGGTAGGGAATTAAGGTCTTTAACACCTGCATACAAGGTACAGGGTTCAAGCCTGAGGTATTCCCTACCACAAACAAATACCTGTAGTAGCAAACCACAAAAACTAAGTATACTGCACTGGGTGCCAAACAGTTGTCATGAGAGTCCAATCAAGACAAAATGAAGTGTAGAAGAATAAAAATATTTCAATGCATTGGCTGCATGACAGCTTAATATCTAGATGGAAACAAAAAAGGTTGTGAGGCATGAAAAAATAAATTACTTTTTTTAAATACATTAATGGAATGCCAGTCAAAATCAAGTATAAGAAAAACAAGCAGCACTCAACTCAAACCACTTCTTGCACTGCAGTTCTAATTATAATTTATATTCAGCTTTATTAAAGTAACAAGTAACATGCTGAAAGTAGAAATCTCTGATGCCCCCACTTGTAAAAATGTTCCTTATCCAAAAAAAGACCTGCTGCCTGACATCTACTTGTTTCATGGGGAAAACATGATCAAAGTAAAAAATTAAAAGCAAACAAGAAATAAGCTCAAGATACATTGCTTAAAAGGATTACTGTACAGGTTATAGACCACGCGATTGGCATTCAGTTTATGGTTAAAGCCTGCAGAGATGACTGTAAGTCTCCAAGTGTAATGAGACTCTTAAAATAATGTAATTATGTCCTTTATTACAAATACTGGCATATGCATGTCAATACCCAAGGCTTATACATTATCTAGTTAAGTATTCTCTACATGGCAACAGAAAGGCTTTCAATGTTGGCAATTCTTTAACAGTATGCTTATTAAAGCTTACTTGCATCTTGCAATCTCAGCCAAGCTTACCTGATGGTCATTAAAGTATTGCTACTTAAACACAGAGCAACAGGCACTTTGAGTAATAAGCATAAATCAACAGTGCAAAAATATGACAGAAACCAGACCATTCTGCAAAAATCAAGGACAGATGAAAAGCCACTCTAGTACTTGTGTCTACCTTGGATGGGTGGGATTCTCTGCACATTTACACTGCATAACTACTCCTTGCCTTGCTTGACACATCCAGAGTCACTACATGGGGAGTGGGGTGTAACAAGTATGTCACAGTTTGAAATGTCTCTGGCTGACTTGTGATGGCCCTGACACATTTGTCATACCTCTCAACCTCAGAGCAAGAAATCTGGACAAAGCCATACAAAGAAATGGGACAAAGACAATTTTTAAAATATCGCTCTTATAACCTTAGAAAGCTAATAGAGGTCTTGCATTAGTATGAATTTTCTGAATGGTATAAAATCTGAAACTCAAATGTCTGTCATTATTTTCTAACTTCAGTCTTTAGTTATTTGTCACTAATTTGCCAAAAAAACACAATTTTATGAAAAATGGACCAACAAATGTGATGTAAAAATATAAAATAGCAACACAATACAGCTGGGAACATGTCAAGAAGGGACACTTTAATATTAGTACTGCTAACTTGAGCAGCTGACAAAATAAAATAATCTACATGCATTTCTGAAATAAAAGTAATCTGATTATTACAGTTATTTCTTAATTATAAACCCTCCATGTTTTCTTCCAAAATTGCTATTTTCTTGGGAGGGATCATTAGGGAAGAGTAACATTTTGAGTCAAAATCAGGGACAGTTCAGAGGTTTGGCTATGCCTAATTCTATAAAGCAATTTATTTGCATGTACCTCTCAACCTGTTAATGCAATAAATCTGGACAAGGCCAGATATATTGGGGGAACATATAAACAGTACTAAAATTGCTCTTGTATAAACTCGGACATAAATCCCGACAAGGCCAAATATATTGGAGGAACATATAAACAGTACTAAAAAATGCTCTTCTATAAACTGGGACAGTTGATAGAACAGGTCTTACTTTAGCAAGCATGCATTTTTCTGAAGGTTATGAAGTCTGAAACTAGGTGTGTCATTATTTAGTGACTTAATTCCTAAATGATTTGCCAGAAAACCACAATTTCTGAGGAACAAATCAAAAATAAGAAGCAAAAAATCTATTCATTCTTTGAAAATCTGGACAGTTGGGAGGTATGGTTCAGCTGGGGCTGTCTAAGTTTGCCACCCTTCCCCCTCACAAAACCCTGGTCGAATGGAGCCTCCCTGCAGCCATTCCAATGATCCATTACTATTTCACTCCATTTACCATAAACACTAATGTGCATACTGATTTACTTCTATGATGATTTGAACTTCATTTGAAAGTTTTATTTTTGCATTTTACAGCACAAACACTAAGACATCTGCTAAACAAACTTGGCATTAAACCTTCTCTGCCCTTGAAACTCACATTCACTGAAACATTAAAATCCACATTCAAAGAAAATACATTTTACTCGTGGCAGATAAAAATTACTTCTGGGCTGTTTTCAAATCATAGGCCCCTTGCATATGAAACATACATGTGCTCTTTGATACACCTTCCTATTGCTTTGAACATTTTTCCAGTAAACAATGAAACAAAACTGTCCAATTCAGAACATTTCCATCATAGAAGTCTACTCAAGCTTCTACAGTCCACTATTATCAGTAAATATGCACAATTCTACAGTCCACCATTATCAGTAAATATGCACAATCTCTGAAGTAGTAAAAACGTCATCTAAATAATTCCATGTTAAATAAATCTGTAATGAAGAGGTTGGTGCTAGCAATCACCTTTATATTTCATGGTTTCATCGAACAATAAAGTGTCTGATGCCCCTGTGGAATAAATTGCCTAAATTACATTAAAAATAAGCTAGTAAAATTGCAATAGGAAATGGATGGCAAACTGATAACAGGCTCATAATTAGTATCTTAACTTTCAGTACGGCAGCATTCACCCCTTATGGGAGTAGAACCAACAACCTTCTGCATCAAAAGCAAGCACACAGCCTGTTGTGCTATTAGCACTAAACTTCTCTTCCCCTGCAGCTCTCAGCTCCTTGTAAAATCTACTCAATACTCAACTGCATCTCAACTTCGCAGCACAAGAAGTCTGGAAAAAGCCAAATTTATTGGGGTGGGTCAAAGGGCAAAACCAGGGACACATTAAACATTGCTTGTATAATCTTGGAAAGCTGCTAGAATAAAATGCTGTGTTACCACCATACATTTTACTGCCAAAGTCCCTGTGCAAAAAGAGTCAGAACAACATACCACTATGCCAAATCACCTGCTTTGTGAAAGAAAAATGCTGTGTTACCACCGTACATTTTACAGACAAGGTCCCTGTGCAAAACAGTCAAGAGCAACATACCACTACGCCAAATCAGCTGTTTTGTGAATGAGAGGAAGACTGAAACTTAAATGGCTATCATTTAATCAATTCAGTTCTCACCATAGCTGTCAACCTCTTATTACTGGGTTTGTCCAGGTGTTTTGTGCTGAGGGAATACAGCCCTCAAACATATTCAGTGAATTCAGTTCTTGCCATAGCTGTCAACCTTAGCACAAAAAACCTGGACAAAGCCACTAACAGGGTATTACAGTCCCAAAAATAAGGAAAAAATTCAGTCATCTTATAAACTTAAAAAAATGTTATAATAAGAGGTTGTGTTACTATATATTTATTGCTAGAATAAAAAGTTGTTTTACTACGTATTTTCTGAAGACTATGAAGTCTGAAATTCAAATGCCTGTCAATTTTACTTCTGATGGAACAAAAACAATTTTCAGCAGAGGCCCAGGGAGAAATACTGTAGACACGTCTTTGTAAAATGGCAGGATACCAGAGCAAATCCACGCAAACACAGAGATAAGATGCAGACTCTACAAAGAAGGCACCACAGCCAAGAATCAAACCACAAATCCTGTAGCTATGAGGCAACAATACTGCCACTGCACCATCAAATATGTAAGAAATTAAACATTCAGAAACCTGAAGTCTGAAATTCAAATGCCTGTCAATTTTATTTAACATTTGTTAATCGGGACAGTCTGACTTGGAACAAAAAAACAATTTTCAGCAGAGGCCCAGGAAGAAATAATGCAGACATGTCTTTGTAACATGGGAGGACACAAAAGCAAACCCACACAAACACAGGGAGAAGATACAGACCCCACAAAGAAGGAACCCCAGCCAAGAATCAAACCTGAGAACCTGCAGCTGTGAGGCAACAATGCTACCAGTGCACCATCAAATATCAAGCATTGCAACATTTACAAACCACAGATATTATGAGGAACAGATCAGATCAAATATGAGGCAAAAGTCTGCAATTTTTTTACAAATGGTGGTGGGTAGGGAACTCAAGTCTTTAACACCTGCATACAGGGTACAGGGTTCAAGCCTGAGGTATTCCCTACCACACCACCATGATCACACACACACACTCTTCCTATCAAACAGTCCTAACTTCAAACACCTACCTAAGTCCCTATCAAAATGTTAAAAGCACCATAATTAACACACTTACCTGTCCATTCTCCATAACGTACATCCAAATGCCCGCGCAATAATCCAAAAACCCGTGAGATCCGACAAAACCCCTTCCCGACGAGAGACTCAATTCCTGACTGCTGGTGTTGCAGTCCAGCCCCAACACGTTTTCCCAGCGAGTCTGTGCACTTTAAAAGTGCACAGACTCTCCTCGTGTTTTCCTACCAGGACTGCCTGGAGCATGCGCAGTAGACTCACAGTAGTCTGGACTACTACGCATGCGCGAAGTCCGTGAATTTAAAATTTTTTTTTTTTTTTTTTTAATTTCTTTTTACTTTTTCTTGAGGGGGCTGCAGTCCGGCAGTCCAATAGCACGGACTGCCCCTGTGTACTGCAAGGAGGTGTCCTTAAGGATGCACAGTTCTAGCTAACCAGGGTTGTGTATTACAAAGAGCAGTGTATCATACAGTAAACTGGAAGGGGGCAGAAACACTCAGCAGCAAAGACCCCCCCCCCGTTTTTTGGTCACTCGATATCTGCCCCGGCAGGTCTCCCGACCTCTGATTTTGCAAAGTAATGCAAAAGTAACTAGTTACTAGTTACTAGAAAAAAGTAATATATTACTTCATTACTGTTTTGAAAAAGTAATGTGTTATATTACTAGTTACTCAAAATTGGAATATTACAGTAACATGTTACTTTTGTAATGAGTTACTCCCATCACTGATTACATTCAACAGGTCAGTTATTTAAAGGCAGTTATAGACAATGGTGGAAGGGTCCATGGGAGCGGACTGGATGAACATTTGGGAGATGGAAAAACAAGGTGGCATTCCCAAAGCTTAGAGGTTAGTCCTTTATTTGAATATTCCTGAAAGACCCATGAGGGTTTACAAACTCAGCAGCCTGTGGAACCTTATTCTTAGTTAAAAGGGTTTATTTTTATTTTTATTTTTATTAACTTCTAACAAACAGAACATGACAACACACTATGAGTTACAACTATAGAACTATATTTAAGAAAACACTTTTGCCTGAGTTTCATCAGGTCTATCTAATTGTGTGGTTTACACTTTGATCATTAAAAATGCCTGCTTTTGTGTGGCTATCAGCAGACTTTATTAATCTGTTTTGTAGCACATGTAAAATGAGAGGCTGTATCTGCATTAGGGGGCTCATATTCCTTGGAGCCAGGTATGAAAGCTTTATTACAGAACTTTTTCCAGTTTATCACATGTAATATGAGGAGTTGTGCCCATTTTTATGGGGTTCATTGTCTCCTAACATAGAATATGAAAGACTAATATTCTCTTGTATAACAAAAAATGTTTGCAGTGCCTGCTTATAAGAGGCTCATATTCATGATTAATGTGATGAGCCCCTGTTCTTCTTCCTCCTGATGAAGGCCGACCTTTTTATATGCAGGGGAGGTAGTCACTTAAAGCTACACTAGGCGTGTCCCATTTTTTAACAATACTTGCATCCAGAGAAATAGCATACAGTGGAAAACAAGTCACAGTGGTCATGTTTACAATTCTCAGAGATGTGTACAAGTAAGAAGAAAAAAGTAAAAAGTAAACCTTCTATGTAGGTTTTCTGGGGCCGTGGAATATAATCTGTGGCCGTGGAATATAAATCCACCAAGTGGAGAACTGCAGATTATACAAAAACTTTAAATAAACATAATAATCTCAGTTCTTCTTCTTTGAGCACAAGCAAATTATGCCTGTGGTGTAAAGAATATAGCAGTGTTGAGTGGTGCCCTAGAACAACAATTTCATTCTACTACAGAGCATAGAAATTTTGTTAAATGCAGACCCAGTGGCTGCAGTATCTGTACCCGGTTGCTGTCAGATAGCTGCAGTGAGAAGTAGAATGCTCTTGGCCCTAAAGCATGGTTTTATGGTACTCTAGTCGGGTGTCTTCACTGTCAAGCTTCTAACTGAATCTAGGAGTTATTGAGGGCTCTTCTGTTCAGAGTTTTCCTCTCTTCAGGTTACAGATAGTGAAGTCAGGCTCCTCTGTTCAGAGTCTTCCTCTCTTCAGGTTCCAAATGGTAACGTTAGTGCAAAAGAGGGCTAAATAGTTCTGTGCCTGGCCAAATAAAGGGCTGGAAACTGGGAGGGATCAGGTGGAAGGGTAGTTAACAAGTCTCCTGAGAGAGGGGTAGTGCCATGGGGCCCAATATGAGGTTAGATGATGTAAGAGGCTGATGTAATAGGTATGGGAATGGGCTGTCAATCAAACTGGGAGGCTAGAGTTTTTCCACCTTTTCTCACTCTTAGCAGCAAAAGGAAGCTCAAGTCCCAAATCAGTAGTAGAAAAACAAAAAAAACACATTTCAAATAAATGAAGGTTGCTGTTTAAGTCTGTGCACAGTGTGAGATAAAAAAAATGTTCAAACCCATGCTAGTTACATTTTAGATTTGTATACATCTAGAGAGCATAAATAATATATGGGGTTATTCATGTCTAGTAAGGGAAACTTACCTGTCACCTGTAGGTTTACAGATGTCATTATCTCTTCAGGTCCCACTTTGTTCTACTTATTTATTTAGAAATTTAGTTATGATAATGCTGGATGAGTGAATAATGTAGGAATATTTAATGGATAATTATACTGCTATTGTATAAATATGTATATTATATAAATACAGGATGTATATTACATAAATATGTTATTTAATATTTGTGATTAATAGAAAAGGATTATTAAACTTCTATGTATAATGGTAGAAATCATTTTAAATGCAAAATATATATCTGAACAGGTTCATAGGTTCATATGAGATTACTAGGTTAATGGCTCATGAGCCCTTACAAGTCTAGCCAGTTTTACCCAGATTGTACCCAATTTTGTATCCCTGGGAAAAGATAATAAGGTCATAAAGTAGGGTTTTGTCTATTTTTACAGACTGCTTTTATCCATAAGGGACATGGACACCACCCTAGGACTGAATTTGCGATATCCCATCTATCAGTCCACACTGCACTTGAAGATGGTCAGGGAAGGGCTGTGCTTCACATGGATAGAAAGCCTATTCTGTAGGAGGAGCAATCTATGGGATGCATATCTGTCTCTCCAGCATGATCTATTCATATTAGAGATCAGGTTTAGATCTTTGGACCAGGTAACCCTTGTGCAGTTAGTTTTGTGAATATTGAAATATTTCCATCAGAGCTCGGTCATAAACTGCCTTGTAGGTCAGGCACACAATTGATAGCAAACTAAATATATAGTGATAAGGCTTTTAATTGACCCATACATGACATGTTGGTTACATCCTGTATTTTTTCAGTGAAAAACCTCTGAGGATGTTCCAACTGTTGCAGGTGCCTTGTGAGGTACATATAAAAGGGTACATTGTACTCAATTATTGGTCTGATGAGGGATGAGTACAGTGGCACTATGACATCCTTAGAGCTGGATGTCATGTCCTTACACATAGAAGGATTTCTTCACCACTGTGGACAAATGGTAGTCAAAGTTTAGATTACTATCTAACTACCCAGATCTCTCACCACTGAGTCTTGTATTATATTTAACTTATATATAATATTATGTTAATTATTTGTAAGTCGTAGTAGCTTTTGACTAGTTTTGTGATGAATATTTGGGTATTATTAGGTAGAGGGATATTATAGCATCTGCCTATTCAACAGGCAAGCTAGGAACTTCAGTATACATGGCAAGTTGTGTTTTATTAGTAATATAGGCTACCTAAAATCCACTCTTCATTTTTTCCCTTAGAACAGCTCTTCTTGAACTCTACTTCTAATCCAACCAGCCTATTCTCTATCTGAAAAGTTCAGCTCTACTTGATTCCTAAGTAGACTATTCTCTATCTGGAAAGCTTAGCACTTGCTCCTAAAGTACTTTTTACTCTGATATAGCACTTTTTATTATACATAGTACCCCACCAGCCTAAAACTCCTTTTTCGATCACCCACATCCCTCGAAGTCTTTTCAAACTCAATTACATAAAGTTTTTGTCTTTTCCTTCTAGCATGTCGAGGGGTCAGTTGCTAGCGTCCTCTCTTGCTCAGCTGGTGAATCTGGGAATATTGAGGCAATGTTACAATTGCCTCATGTACACAGACAACCCTCTCCTTCTCCCACAAAACACAAATACATGCGAGAGATGCAACTATATAGCCAAACTGGAGGCTGAGCTCTCTCAACATAGGACTGGCAAGACCAGACAGGAGGAGAAGGTAACCACACACACCACAAACCCAGTCTCACATAGTACTATCACAACTTCAAATCATACACATAAACACACAAAGACATACTCGGAGGCTCTGACCAAAAATCTACCAAAACAGCAGAAGCCACCAAAGCAGACACCCAAACAACTGCCACCTCAGGACACAACACATGCAACACATAAACCACAAAGTCAGTGTGCCAAACAGTCACAGCCCTTAAGGCCAAACACAATGCCAGACACACTCGTCATAGGTGACACCATAGTCAGACACACTGACATCCCACTCACCAGACTGAGTAAGGAAAAGGTCACAGTAAGCTGTCTGTCGGGCGCTAGAATCTGCCACGTAACGCAAGCACTCAGGTCACTCAACAGCAAGTACAAGTATGACTCAGTCATTGTCCATGCTGGTGTGAATGACCTGAGATGTACCTCCCTGGACTACATGAAAAGAGACATAGAGGAGCTCTCTGATTATGTAGCCCAGGCAGGTATGACCCTGACCTTGAGCAGTATCCTACCTTCACCAAGAATGATGCCACAATACAGAGACAAGATGATCAGCTTTAATAATTGGCTTAATCTCTGGTGTCATTCAAAGGGGATCCAATGTCTGTCTGCCTGGGATGACATGCTGGACAAGCCATGCTGCTTCGCAAGGGACGGCTTGCACTTGTCACCCCTAGGCTTCCGGATATTGGCAAAGACTCTTGCCACCCCCATAGTGCCTTTATTAGGCAAGGCTCAAATTCTAAACCTACCACCCTAGAACATAAAAAAGAAAAAAAACTAAGGGTAATGCTGCTCAATGCCAGAAGTCTAAACCTCAAGATGCATGCACTTGAAGCCCTTCTCAGTATGGAGAACATTGATGTCTGTGCTGTGACTGAAACCTGGTTCAAGGCTCCTGAGAGCACCCCGGCACTATCAGGTTTTACCTCATATCATGCGTTCCACCCCCAAAATCTGGACCACACCAAGAAAGGAGGGGGGTATCCATGTTCATCAAGGATACCCACACCTCCAGGTTGGTGGCAACGCACGAGGCATTGGAGACCATCCAGGTGCAATTAACCGTAGGCAAGACTGCTCTGCAATTTGTAGCATGTTACAGGTCACCCTCTCAAACTCAGGAACCTCACACAGCTTTCCTGAAAACACTGGAGGGGATAAATGTATCTCCAAATACCATCATATTAGGTGATTTCAACTATCCAAATATAGACTGGGATCATTACTTAAGCCCCAACACTCTAGCCCAAAGGTTCCTAGAGTTCATAAACTCTAATGCCATGGAACAACTAGTCACCATCCCCACAAGAGGAGAAAACATACTAGATCTCATCATCACGAACATGGGGACACAATGTTCAACACTGGAAGTATACCCCTCATTGGTGAGATCAGATCATAAACTAATCTCACTGGAAGTCCACATCCCGCCCCCACCCCAGATAAAAAAGACCACAGTGAAGAACTTCTCAAAAGCCGACTTCACACTTCTTAAGACTGGTGTGGTTTCTTTCAAGGCCCCCGAGCCAGCGGAAACCATTACTCAAGCCGCTGAATCACTTACAAATGCCTTCTACCAGCACCTCCAGGACTGCATGGATCAGGCAATCCCAAACAAAACAAAGACTCTTTGCACCAAAGGCAAGCGCCCAGTCTGGTGGACCCCAGCCATAAACAAGCTCTACAATAAAAGGAGAAAGCTACTACAAGAGCAAAATCCTTAAAAGGGAAGACACCCCTGATCATTATAAGTAAAAAACTACGATCACTCATAAAATCATCCAAGGCAAATTTTGAGAGAAAAGTCGCTAAGGACTCAAAAGACAATCATAAGGCCTTTTTTAGCTATGTTAGGAACCTGGGAGGAAACTCCCAGATATGCTCAGAATTAGTTCAAAATGATGTAAAAATCACTGAACCAACAGACATTACCAACATACTGGCTGATAGGTTCAGTGCAAATTTCTCCCCTCCCAAAAGGAGAGATATCTATACCAGCGGATTGTAGCCCCCCAAACATCTCAAATGCTCAGGTGAAAACTGCTCTCTCCAAGGTGAAAAACACAGCATCTATGGGACCAGATGGTGTCCCCGGTTGTGTGCTCCACGAACTCAATGAGGAATTAAACCCGCAGTTAGGGCAGATGTTTAATCTTAGCCTCACCTCAGGATACATACCCAAGGAGTGACGTACGGCAATTGTGGTCCCACTTCACAAAGGCGGTGCCTCCACTGACCCTGGAAATTACCGCCCCATCAGCTTAACAAGCCTGGTCTGCAAAGCTATGGAGAGGATCATAATGGAACTCATAAATAAAGACATAGGGGACTTACAGACATTGGATCCAACCCAATTTGGCTTTGTCAAGGGCAGATCATGCCTTTTAAACTTGGTTGACTTTTTTGAAACAGTCAACAAGGCCATTGATGAGGGCAAGGCAGTCCACACAGCCTACCTTGACCTTGCAAAAGCTTTTTACACAATACCCCACTCGGGTATCATTGAAAAACTCACCAGCTTAAATGTAAACCCATACGTCACAAGATGGGTTGCAAACTGGCTAAGTGACAGAACCCACAGGGTCAGAGTTGCTGGCACCATGTCAGACTCCAAGCCGGTCACAAGTGGTGTCCCACAGGGCTCAGTTCTGGGCCCCCTCTTGTTCGGCATCTACTTTTCAGAAGTACAGGCAAACACAGGAGGATTATGGCTGACAAAGTTTGCAGATGACTGCAAGCTGGGCGCCATAGTTGAAACACATCAGACACAGATATCCTTCAGAAGAGTCTCATAGAAATGGATAACTGGTGACAGAGCCATGGCCTAAAGTTAAACGCCAAAAAATGCATAGTCATACCCTTCGGGAAAAACAAGGTTACCCCTAGCTACCATATAGGTGGCAATGCACTAAGCACAGAAGAGGTTATCAGGGATCTGGGGACCCAGGTTGACAGCAACCTTTCGTTTGACACTCACATTACCAAAGTAGTTAGGAAGACCTTCTACATTGCCCACCTGATCATGAAGGGATTCACATCTAGATCAAGGGAGGTCATTGTTCCCCTGTACTCATCACTCATCAGACCAATGATAGAGTACAATGCCCCATTCGGAATGTATCTTACCCGACACCTGCAGCAATTTGAAAGGCCCCAAAAGTTCCTCACCAAAAGGATAAAGGGTCTCAAAAATATGTCTTATGCTGCCCGACTGAAGGAACTCCAGCTCTATTCAGTCGCATACCGTCTGCTCAGAGGTGACCTATGCCTGACATACAAGGCCATGTCCAACCCGGAATTAATGAACATGCTCCACCTCAAAAAATCCAAATCCATCAGAACTACAAGAGCAAGAGACTTAAACCTTAACACGGTTATAAATAGGACATGCTGGAGGGACAGATTCATCACCCAGAGACTCCCTATGCTGTGGAACAAAATCCCAGTACATGTGAGGCAGAGCACCTCGCTGGCTTTGTTCAAGAGAAATCTTGACCAATGGATGGGAGATCGCAGGTTTACCCCAGGGATCACCTCAGTGTCACTGCTGGACAGAGGCATGGCAAAATAATGGGCATAGTATCCTTCAAACTTAAGGGGTTGTGAAAGCCACAAAAACTTTGGGCTAGGCTTATAAATGCCCTAGGGCAGATAGCCTAGTATGAACCTATGAACCTATGTATAGTTACAGTTGTAGACTTGTTTCTTTTTTCTTATTTATGAGTTTTAGTAGTTTAGTTTGTAGAAAGTAAAAATTAAAAAAAAGTGGAATGCTAAGATAATGTTGGAGGAATGCATTAGAATCAAATACAACTACATTAATATGGTTGATAAATGTGTTATATTATCTCTTAAAAATAAATATTTTCAAATACACAGTATGGATTAAATAATGGAAACAAAAGGAAATCATTTATGAGTTATTTAAAATTAAATAGAGGAGACATATTCTTGCAAGAGACTCATCTGATAGATAAAGATATACAATGTTTAAATAACTTAGGTTAAGAAATGTTATCATCTGCTTCTTTTAACAAAAATAACAAAGGAACTGCTGCTATACTTTGGAGAACATCTATTGCAATCCAAATAGTCATGGAATCCATTAATGATACCAACTGAATATATGCATTTGTAATATTATTTAAATATATACTGGCAAACTCCATACACTAGCTAATTTTTACCGGTTCCCTGGAAGAGGTGCAAGAGTTGCTAAAGATCACTTAAACTTACTACAAAGTCATTGGAAGGGTAGTCTAATAGTAAAAGTGGAATATAAGTCATTGCTCTTCACCCATTATTTTTATGCACATGGGACACAAATTAGAAATGATAGGATTTATGCCTCTACAGATTTACTTAATAAAGTGAATTATTTTAAAACTATTATTTGTCCTTGATATGATAATAGTACACTTAATATTAATATATTAATGGATGCAAGGGAATTTCAGATTATTTATAGAACTCCAATATATATAATGAAATTTTTAAAAAATTAAGAATTACCTTAAGCAGGAAATTGAGAATTTTTTTATCTTTGAATGATGATACTTAGGTTGTAAAGGCATATTATGGGATTCCTTAAAAATGCGTATTAAAAATAGATTGGGAATTTGGACAAGTAATAAAATGAAAAAATGGGATAAAGACGTTAGAAATACAAGGTGAAATATATAATGTGAGGTTTGAAGAAAAAATAAATAAATTAGATAATATTGAAGTCATTAAAATTAACGACAAAATATCAATTTTAATGCATAAAATGGAGATAACGTTATAAAAATAAAATTACACAGTTATGACATGACTTGAAAAAAATTCCTAGATTAGCTACACAAAGTAAGATGTTAATTAAAAAAGACACAAATTAATAATGTCTGAAATCCTAACACTAATAAGCTTACTTCAGACAATAAAAAATGCTTAATATTAAAAAAATCTGTGAGGATCTTAATAAAGAGAAAAATAATAATCCTGATGATCAGAAAATTGTTAGTTGTTTAAAGGAAAATGTCACCAATAAACTTGTTGACCAACAAATATCTCTGTTGAATAAGCGTATTACCCTAATAGAAGTTAAAGAATCTTAAAAAAGGAAATATGGTAAAACACTTGGGTTAGATGGTTTAAGCATGAAAATATATAGTCTGCTTCCATTAAATATTTTAGAGTTTCTGAGAGACATTTTCAGAATAATTCAGTGACAAAATAATTCCACCTTCATAAAAAAAAAATCTGTAATCTCACCTATACTTATGCAAGAAAAGGAAAATAAGTTAATTTCCTCATAGAGACCTATTTCATTATTAAATGTAGAGTATAAAATATTTACTTCCATCTTTGCTATAAGGTTAAGAGACATAGTAGATAAATTAATTAATAAAGATCAAACAGTATTTATAGTCAACAGATTAACATATGATAATATAAAAAGGGTAGTAGCTATCTTAGATTTAGCAAAAAGAATTAACAAAAAATTGGCCTTAATTAGCTTAGCTATCAAGAGATCTTTTGATTCTGTATATTGGAACTTCTTGTTTAAAACTTTAGAATTGTTTGCATTTTCAGAACAGTTTATTTGAATATTAAAAATGTGTATAAAGACTCCAAAGCATATGTTAAAATTGGATCTTACATTTCTCAAAGATTCACTTTAAACAAAGGCACAAATCAAGGGTATCCCTTGACCCCTCTACTATTTGCATTAATTATTGAACCATTAGCTAATAGTATAAGAAGCAATGGAAAAACTGATGGATTATAATGCAGCTTTTTGCAAATAATATTTTATTACCCATAGTAAATTTAAATTATTCAGCTGAAGAAACAGATGAGGAAATTAAAACATTTGAAAAGTATTGCTGATGAAATTTAATAATAAGAATAGCTTTAAATCAATTACTATAGTAAATATAAATATAATTGCGAAGGAAAATAACTAACATATTTCATAATAAAAATCTACCAAGATGTGTGTAAGATTATTAATAATAATTAAAAAAAATAAAAAAGTCACACTTCTTATCAAAAATGGGATCATTTTTTGAGGATGGTTAGTACTTATTAAAATGATTATAATAACTAAAGTGTTATCTATCTATCTAGCTAGCTAGCTAGCTGTGTGTGTGTGTGTGTGTGTGTACTTTAATAGCTTTAACACCTGACAAAAAAACTGTCTAAATAAAATGGAAATAATGTTTACTTCCTTCTTATGGTATCCTAAAATGATAAGAATTGCTTATAGAAATCAAAAAATTATGGGAGTATAGTGGTATTAACTTCCCAGGTATAGAATCTTATTCCATTGTGGCAAATGTTTAACTCTATTAAACTCTGGATAGACTCAACTTATACTAGTTAATGGAAAACCATTCAAAAGCAGAATATATTACATTCTTATAGATTTATAAAAAATGATAGATTAGAAATATGTAACAATCTTTTCATCTGGTTAATGAAATCTACCTTAGAAGAAAATTCATTTCAGTCTTTAGATTCTGCATATATGAAATCAACTCTTAAAACAGTTAAGAAATATGTTTTTAAAACCCCATTAATATCAAAATGAAAATGGTTGTGCTTTCCCATTGCACACATTTCTAGATTTAAGGAAACTCTGAACAATGTTAAAATTAATTTACTAAAAGGGAATGGATTAGTATTATGGTCTGATTGCTTTGAAAAAGGAAAAGCTAAGTCATCAGAATATTTAATGAAATATTATAAGTTGTATGAATCTGTTAACCAGTTAATATTATTCATCTGTAAGAAAATAAATGAGTTTGTAGGTGATATGAGTGAAGAGGAACAGAACACTCCATGAATATATGAATGCTATCATCAAAGGTAAATTGACCTACATATGAAGCTTGTCCAAGTTATGTAAGTTAATTATAAATAATACCAATTTTTGGTGAAAGATTCTGGAACATTTTAGATAGTAGTGGATTGAGTGACTCAATAGATGGCAAGAATAAATCAGTTAGTCAAACTTCTTCATCTTTATCCTGGAAGGTTTTTATGTGTAAATATATACATAGAATGTTTGTTACTCTGTATAAAATTTCTAACTTTAGTAAAATTACTACTTCAGTTTGTTAAAGATGTAAAAACTAAATGAAAAATCCAGCCAAGCTAGAACTTCCAATGAGTGACCTCCCAAACCTCCTGTAACAGAGGCACATGGGATATATGCAAATGACCCATATGAACATCAGGTGTTTCAGCTATATGGCGATTCTGACTGCCCATGACTTTTATGTTTGAAGTCTTTTTAATGGACAATTACAGGCCAATAAAGCCAAACTCCACTAGCTATGGATATGCATATTTCGGCCTTGTTATGACCTTTGTAGTAAAGATGTACAAACCTGACAGGACACATATGTTTATGGATTGTGAAAAAATAAATGTATATTGGGAAAAGATGTTTGTTTTTAATTTGCTATGGTCTGCTAATTGTTCTTTAACTAGGTAAATAATACTAATGAATGTTCCACTTCCTTTATCTGTAAAAGAAAAACAACAACAGTGTTTTGGAGTCTTCTGGCAGTAGCTAGAAAAATTATTACAAAAATCTGGGAATCGGGTAAAGTATGAGAGAAAGTATGTTTTCTTATTTATTTTTCATTTCTATTTGTTGAATAGATAGGTAGGCTGGTCATTTGACCATTTTCGGTCATGACCTGGGCTCTTAGAACAAGATACACAGACAATGTATACAACATATATTTGCATGCAACCTATGAGTAAATAACATACATATTCATGCATCTTAACACTGGGTAAAATTAAAGTATATGAAAATTATGGAACCAATGCTGTTTACAAGAAATATGCAAAACACATGGTTTGAAAAGTATCACATACTGGTTATCATGGATTAGATGCTCCCACCCTCATTCTTATACATGGGATCAGGATGTCGAGTCAAGTCTCATCATCTCTTGTGATTCAATACCCCTCTCCTACTTTTTTCAGCAGTCATGCTTGAGTGCTGCTGGTCTTCTCTCACACAGTACATCTACCTCTTTGCTGGATGTCCTTGTTTCCTCTTCCCTTCTTTCTGTCTGCCCCAAATCTTCCTCAACAGAATGTCTTCTGCTTTTCTGCACATGTGCCTGAACTGCCACAATCTGTTCTGTTTGACATTCTCAGCAACTGGAGCTACTTGGGCTTCTGCTCTGATGTCCCTGTTTCCTTTTTTTCTTCCATTTCACAGTGTGCATCCTACCACCCATCTCAAGAGATTCATTTCCATGACATCTAGCTTCCTCAACTGCTCTGCCTTCGCTGCCCAGGTTTCTGTACCATACATAGAACTAGTTGCACCATGTTTTGTACACTTTACTTTTCAGCTTCTTCGGCATTCTTCTGTCATACACTACCCCTGACACTCTGTGCCAGTTGACTACACCCCTCCAATTTGAGATTATACCTCTTTGTTCAGACTTTCCTTCTTCTCAACCACCCTTCTCAGATACTTTTAGACTGTTAACCTATTTCACTGTTTTCCCTTTTACCTCAATTCTCATCTTCATCTGATTTTTCCCATTTGCTGTCATAACAACTGTCTTGTCTGTACTCAGTTTCATCCCGCACACCTTATGTTTTGCATTCCATTCCCCTACCATTTGCTGAAGTTCTAGATCAGAGTCTGCCTGTAATGCCACATCATCTGCATGCAGCAGCTTTGTTGATCTGTCCAATCTGACCTGTTTGCTGATGTAGTCCATCAGAATTATGAACATCAGTGGGTTTAGAGCTGAACCCTGATGCACACGAACTGGGAACTCACCTGTGAGACTGAACATTGTCTATACATGAATCATTAGCTCCTTGTACATAGCCTGCTCTAATTCTATCAGTGTTTCTGGGACTTCAAACAATCACAGGACTGCCCAAATCAGCTTTCTTGGGACCTTGTCATATGCCTTATCCACCTGTAGGAATGTCCAGTTGGGACTCTTTCTTCATCGCTAGATTCTTCTCAGCTATCTGTCTCAGAGCAGTTCCAGAGTTACCATGCAATGTGACAGGAGTTTGATGCCTCTGTACTTCTCACAGTTATGGATGCCACCTCTGCTCTTGTACACTAGCATTAGCATACTTATTTCTGTCTTTACCTTGCAACCTGATAGAGTTTCTTTGTGCAATGTGTTGAGCCACTTTTAGAAGATAGTAGAGAGCATCTAATGCCTTATTCTTTGCTATTGCAATTCCTTTCTGAGTCTCTTTGTTAGTCAGTCAGTGTTTTCTGTTTGCATGGTCCATCTTTTTTATATCCCACCTTTTCCTGCAATCCATCTATCTTTTGATGACTTCCTGGTCTTCTGTATTCCACCACCAGCTTTCATTATGTACTGTATTTTCATACCTGGACTGGTCACATATCTATTCTGTACTCCTCACACATATGGTCTTGAGGTGCTAACATTCTTCTTCTTCACCTCCACTTATGTCTTCTTCTTTCTGAGGTGCTAGAGCCATGAGTAAATCCTTGAACTCTTACGGTCATAGGATCATAGGAAGTTCTAGGCTAATGGCTCTATGGCCTTTACAAGCCCAGCCAAGTTACCCTTGTTTCCACAATCAGCACCTGCTGCCCCTGTCCAAGAGAGACACAGGTGGAACCCCTGGAATGAATTTATGGTAACCCATCCAATTGTCCAGATTGCTTTTGAAAAAGGCCAATGAGGTGCTCTGTTTGATGTAAGTGGGAGTCTGTTCCAAAGGTGTGGTAACTTCTGGGAGACAAATCTGTCCCTCCAGCAGGTTCTCTTAATGTAAAGTACCAGGTTAAGGTCCTCAGAGTGAGTAACCTGTGTGCCATTTGGCTTGTGGATATGCAGCATTTCCAATAAAGCAGGGTCAGAGATTGCCCTATACACAAAGCAGAGATCGCCTCTGAGTAGTCTGTATGAAACAGAATAAAGTGACAGTGATTTCAACTGATCCACATAGGAAAGATGTTGAAGACCTTGAATTTTCCTTGTGAGGAACCTCTGTGGTCTCTCTCCAATTGCTGCAAGTGCTTGGAAAGGTGCATAACAAATGTACTCCATTATTGGCCTAATGAGGGAAGAGTACAGGGAGGTTATAACCTCTTTTTTTCTGGAGGCAATGCCCTTACCTATGAGATTAGCAATATAGAATGGCCTTCTTACCACTATGGAGACATGGTGATCAAAGGAAAGGTTGCTGTCAACCTGTGTGCCCATGTCTGTCACCATTGAGTGTGTACTTAGGTAGTTGCTCTACAGTTAACTTCCAGGTCTTACACATGGTCTCTGTTGACTTTAGAATCTTATGTGACCACTGATTGCAGCAACCACTGGTTTATGCAGTGGACAGACTGTTTCACTGGGTTTGACTTTGATGATCCCTTTCCTTTGTAGGAGGGAGTCTACCTGAGTTATTCTTTGGTCACTCTTGTATGTAATCTTGTGACTGTCTCTCTTGCTGAACATGTGCTGGCCATTATCAAGCCATTTGCCAGGCAGAAGGCTAGAACGGCCTCTCCTTTTTTGTTCCTTTGCTCCATCCATGTGGACCCAGGCAGTCCTCATAGCCTGTCCTGATATTCGCATTCAGGAACACCAGTTCACATTGCCATGCTTTATCTAGCAGTTCTTACACCTGCTGTATGGATGCACTCTTTTCCTCACTATCACAGCCCTGCTGTGGGGCATAGGTTGAGATTATGGACACTGTCTTATCATTACACTGGAGTATGATTGCCATGAGTTTGTCACTAATTCTAATGAAATCCATCACTGTCTTCTGAATCCTCTCCCTCACTACAATTCCTACTCCATTTCAAGTCTGTCCTCTTCCTGTGTAGTTGACTCTGGATCCAAAGCCAAGTGGCTTTGCCACACTGTGCTTTCATCTTGTTAGAGAGAATGTCCTGCCTCCTTCTGACCATCATGTCATCCACTTCCAAGATGTATCTTATTGGTGACCCTACATTGTGTGTAACAATCCTTAGTTCATGGTGGGCAGATTGATTGGTTTTTACATCTAGCTTTCCCTCAGCATTGCTATCCAGTGTGCAACTGGACAACAGACACCCAGTAGCTTATTGACCCAGGGCTGTTAGGCTTTATGGCAGACTGCTACCATTACTATGGATCCCTGTAGGTCAGGTCCTTAACTCACTTATCAATGACAAATACTCATGCCCATTAGTTAGCACAACCAAATTAATTGGAGCCAGTTTTTACACCACTGAGTGGCTAGCCCTGACATCCATTTTCTCCTATGTCGAGGATACTGTGCATCGCAGTTGATGCCCAAAGCAGTTGGTCTCTACAACTCTTTACCTCCATTCCTGGGTGACTTTGAGGTGGACATGCTCAGTATGGTTTTGGGAGGTAGGATGAAGCCCACAGAAAGACAGGGAGAACATGGAAACTCCCTACATGCATTAGCCCAAGGACAGGGTCAAACATGTTACCTTATGTATGGGAAGTGAAGACCATAACAATTGTGGCACCTATGTCTGCTTATTAGGGACATCAGATAATAAAACTGTAATTAGACATTTATAAGGGACATCAGACTAAACCAGTTGAAAGAAAGCATTTGAACACACCTACTGGCAAACTCTCAGCATGGCTTCAGGCCACATCACAGCACCACATCCGCCCTCCTTTCCTTCACTAATGTTATTAACCTAAATGGGAATGCTAATATGCTATACTCAGCCCACTTTCTAGACCTCTCAAAGGCATTTGACATGGTCAAGCACCTACTACTTATCCACACTCTGAAAGCCATTTCCCTGGACAACCATGCTATTCAATGGCTCTCAACCTATCTGAGTGGTAGAAAGTAGGCTGTTATATGGCAGGACAAATTGTCAACCCTGCTTCCTCTTACCCTTGGTGTCCCCCAGGGCTCTATTTTAGGTCCCCTACTCTTTTCTATATTCATCAATAACCTTCACACGCCATCCCTGAAGTGACCTGTATCCAATATGTAGACAACTCCACTCTGACCTGCACTTCCTCCTCCCCATCAGACCTTAAACCTTAACCCAGAATACATTTAACACTGTTGAAAATGGGCTCACTAATCATTGCCTTATCTTAAACCCCAATAACACTAAACTACTACTATTCAACCCTATCAGTAGGTCTACCCCACCTTCCTTCTACATAACATCCAATGATGGTATCCCTATTTCCCCAGACACCCACACTAAGATCCTATGGGTTATAGTAGATAATAATCTCAAATGTATTTACATGTTAATAAAACTATCAAAATCATTAATCAGACGCTTGGCTCATTCTATAGAAATAAACCTTTCCTAACCCCATTAGCAAGGGCCACTATCGCTTGCTCTCACCTGCTTTCTATCCTCCTTTATGCTTCTCCTATACTCAACAATTTGAACAATATTTCCAGATTCACCACTAACTCTACATACAGGACACATCACTGTCAAAACCTCCATCTCCTAGGGTGGCTAGAGTTCCCTAACTTACTTTGGTTTAATCAGCTCTCTGTTGTGCACAAAATTCTTAATCACCCTGAAAATACTCCTACATTTAAAAGCATTATAAAACCCTATAGCAACCCCAGACCACTACGCTCATCCAACAAACTGCTGGTCCAGACTCACAAAGCCATTAACTTGGCTGGAGACTCCCTGTTTGCCAACTTCATTGGCAAAACCTGGAACTCACTCCCAGCTAACCTTACTCTTGAACCATCACTAAATTTCTTTAAGAAAGGCCTCAAACAATATTTTATAATGCACTGGTTTTGCCCCTGTTCCAATCCTGATTAACTTAATATCTACCTTCTTGTTTATTTTAGTACTGCATGCATTTTTTCCAACAACTGCATGCTGTTACCTAATTAGCTTTTTGTTATATGAAACTCTATGAACCTGTTGTGTTCCCACTGAGGGCCACACAGAACTTACTCTGTACATACTCTGTAATTCTGTTTTGTCTCTGAAGGTGTTTTTTTTTTTTTTTGCTGTGTGCCTGTCTTAATGTGTTATGTTTATATCTGTAATCTGGAGCTTTTGTCCTTGGGCCTCCACTGAAAATGGACATGTATCCAGTCAGACTATCCCGGTCAACAAATGCAAAATAAATAAATAAGTAAATACAATGTATATGTTGTGTTAACAAATAAAGCAATAGATGCAGTTAGCCCATAAAATAATTTATTGCAAAGGATAGAAATAATGGTCATATCAGTTCTGCTATAGTCCCAAGGTGATTTTACACAGGTTCCTCCTATCTAGATTCTGAGAAGAACTTCTCCAGGCTACTTCAGGTCCTTCCAGCTTGTTACATCTTTAGTAGATCATAAGTCCCAGAAGAAAGTTTCCCCGGCATTGTGAAACCAGATTATCTGATTCTCAGGGCATATCTTTCCTTTTTATGTGCCTTTATGTGCCTTATTAATAACATGTTTGCTTGTTGAATGCACTTTCCATGAGAAGCTTTTATTAACTAATAAAAAGTGAACTTTCTGCCTTAAAAGCACAGTATTTACAAAACACTATATGTACAACACTGTCTATAATTATAGTATTTATAAGATGTTCAGTATTTGTAAAGCACTTTATGTACAACAATATTATTTACATAATTTTGACACATCATAGGGTGGAAATTACCATACTGAGTAAAATTTTCCCTCATTGGAACCCTTAATTCTAGAAAGACCACCTGCATTGTGGTGGGTAAAGTCTCATTGATGTTTAAGAGGAAATTTAAATGATTGTAAGGAGAGTGTCCACCGGTAAAGATTAGCATTCCCATCCTGTTGTTTATGGAGTCACATTTGCAGGCATGATCTGTAACCAATGTAAAGTCCTGGTCAAGATGGTAATATTGTGGTATTGTATGAGGAAGTCGGGAGTGGCAGAGAAGTATGTAAGAGTGGTACAGGATATGTACAAGGGTAGTGTGACAGCGGTGAGGTCTGCGTGAGAGTGACAGATGCATTTAAGGTGGAGGTGGGATTACATCAAGGATCAGCTCTGAGCCCTTTCTTATTTGCAGTTGTGATGGACAGGTTGACAGATGAGATCAGACAGGAGGCCCCATGGACTATGATGTTTGCAGATGACATTGTGATATGTAGTGAGAGTAGGGACCAGGTTGAGGAGACCCTGGAGAGGTGGAGATATGCTTTAGAGAAGAGAGGAATGAAGGTCAGCAGGGCTAAGACAGAATATATGTGTGTAAATGAGAGGGAGGGTACAGGAATGGTGAGGATGCAGGGAGTAGAGTTGGTAAAGGTGGACGAGTTTAAGTACTTGGGATCAACAGTTCAGAGTAATGGTGAGTGTAGAAGAGAGGTGAAGAAGAGAGTACAGGCAGGGTGGAATAGGTGGAGAAGTGTGTCAGGAGTGATTTGTGACAGACGGGTACCAGTAAGAGTGAAAGGGAAGGTCTACAAGAGGGTAGTAAGACCAGCTATGTTATATGGGTTGGAGACGGTGGCAATGATGAAAAGGCAGGAGTCAGAGCTGGATGTGGCAGAGTTAAAGATGTTAAGATTTGCACTGGGTGTGACTAGGATAGACAGGATTAGGAATCAGTATATTAGAGGGTCAGCTCAGGTTGGACAGTTTGGAGACAAAGCAAGAGAGGCGAGATTGCGTTGGTTTGGACATGTGCTGAGGAGGGATGCTGGGTATATTGGGAAAAGGATGCTAAGGATGGAGCTGCCAGGTAAGAGGAAAACAAGGCGGCACAAGATAAGGTTTATGTGTGTGGTGAGAGAGGACATGCAGGCGGTTGGTGTGAAAGAGCATGATGCAGAGGACAGGAAGAAATGGAAACAGATGATCCACTGTGGTGACCCCTAATGGGAACAGCCGAAAGAAGATGATGATGTCAAGATGGTAATATTTTGATGATGAGAGTGCCCACTTTTGATTGACAAGTGTTTCTTCCCAATAGTAGAATACTTTGTCTCTGGTCGATAAAATTTACAAGTTAGAAATTTTGAAGGGTTTTCTTACCCCTCAAAGTTCTCTGATGACACTGCCCTGAGGCCTACCACTGATGCAGCAGTATGACCTATGAAAGGTCTATCGAACTCTGTTTAGTACATAATGTTTCCTTAAAATACTTAAAAGCGCTGCCTGCCTCTAGAGTGTATTTTACTTTAAAGGGTATATTCCATGTCATCGTACCTGAATAATGCCAGCTGCTGATGCTAAATGTGGTACAGATTGTCAACAGTACCAAGCTAAGCACATGTGTTTCTTAACAGCCTGGGCCGGCTAGCTTCTCATTCCTTTTACTTTTTCTATCTGGAGCTAAACCCCTGCTGTCATGTACCTTAATTATTTTATTTCCATCATGCCTAGGTTACTCTTGGATACATTAACAGTCAACGTGGCAGGTCTCAGGGTGTCTATTACAGCCTGGACCTTAGCTATATGGGAGTGGCAGTCCTCAGAAGCATTATGGTATTGTCTAGGTAAGCAGTAGCATATTTGCCATAGGGCTCCAAGATGCTGTCTTTCAATCTCTGAGAGGTTAAAGAGCACCATGTAACCCAGAGGGAAAAGTCATATTTCAGAATGCACCTCTGGTGTTGAAAAGACTGCCTTTTCAAGGACTTCAGCTATAATTGTTATTTCCCACTATACTTTTGTTAGATCTATTGTCATCACAAGTCTTTACTCAATGTATTCTGATACAATTGACATCCCCACAATTAGCCTATTATGTAAATTCATAGTGTTCTAAAGCAATTTTAAATTGAGCTTTACCTTCTTCCCAAGTTTCCATTGCATTATCCAGTGGTCTATGAGGGTGTCAAGTCTTATGGCACTTATTGGTTCATGGGTAAATATTAGGCTCACCACATTTGTGGGTTATTTTAAGTCAATTTCCCTCAAAGATAAGAATCAAAACCTGCACCTGTGAGGCAAACACCTGAACCATTACACCAAGTCATCCCCTTATATAATGGCAAAAGGCTATGCATTCATTTCTGAAAGGTTTTAATGTTTTCCTAAACCATAGATTTTAGAAATTGAGACTAACTTACTTATCTGAGGATGGTACACCCTTTTTTTAATTGCTTAACTTTAAATTATTCTCACAGATGATGCATTATTCTGGAGAGGTCACTATTCCTTTATGTATCTTTACTCTGCAAAATAATGACTAACTCTCCAGCAATAGATTTAACATTGGATTTATGTAAAGGAAGTGCCTCAGGGTATGTAGTTGTACAAGCAAAATGTCCAACATGCATGGAAATGCACTGATAGATTTTACCAGTAGGACAACAATATACATAGCAATACAATCAATTAAAATGTCTTTAATGAGCATTAGAAATAAAGGGATTTGATGTCTGGCTTAGAGGCTATTTTCTGGCAGTCAAGATATCCAGTGCAAAAAAAAACAAAAAGTTTCAACTTCTTTCAATATCCCTAGCCTGCACAAGTTTTCTGGAATCAGTGCTTTATTCTTGCCCATTACTAGGTGTCCTCTTAGTATAGTATTATATGCTGATGTCGCCACTACGTTTCTGAAAGTTTTAGGCACAGATATTTAACTTTAGATGTCCTCTCTTTCTTTGCTGTGTCCACAAACTCATTTTCTATCTCAAAGTATAGGTAAGAAGTATCATGAATTTGTTCAAATTCTTCTCCCTCAGTGCTAGCTATATTTTCTCTTGCTCTGTTCAATGTGTCATCCTATCATTGTGTATTTTTAAAGTTTACTGGCTTACCTAGAGGTCAGACCTAGAGGTCAGCTTGTAGTGAGGTAAAAGGCATTGCCTCCTTCCTTCTCATCTTCTGTCTTCTCCTATCAAGTATTAGGATTTCAGTGTCTTAACACTTACCTTTTGAAAAGAACTCATCTCAATGTTAGCATCAGCTGATCATCCTACTTTACTGTTTTTTCTTATAGGTTCATAGGTGTGTACTAAACTAATGGCCCTGGAGCCTTTAGAAGCCTAGCTCACAGGATTATCCTGGCATCGTGCCACCCAACCTTAGTTCCCAGTGGCTCTGTTGAGTAGAGTCACTGGAGAGATCCCTGGGGTGAATTTTCTATTTCCCATCCACTCATCAAGATTTCACTATAAGAGAGCCAGTGAAGTGTTCTGCTTGACATGTATGGGAAGTCTATTCCATAGCATGGACAGTCTCTGGGTTATGAACCTGTCACTCTAGCATGTTCTGTTGATTGTGGTAATGAGACTGAGGTCTCTGGAGTGTGTGGTGAAGAGGGATTGAGATTTCTTTAAATGTAGCATTTCTAACAGAGCTGGGTCAGACATGGCTTTATAAGTAAAGCAGGGATCGCCTCTAAGTAGACAATATGAGACAGAGAATAGTTGGAATTTTTTGAGTCTGTCCATATAGGACAAGTGTTTAAGGCCTAGGATCCTCTTTGTGAGGTACTTTTGCAGCCTCTCCAGTTGTTGCAGGTGTTTAGTGAGGTACATACCAAATGGGGCATTGTACTCAATGACTGGCCTAATGAGGGAAGAGTAGAGGGAGACAATGACCTCTTTCTTCCTGGATGCAAAACTCTTAGTAATGAGATGTGCCACATAGAAGGACTTTCTGACCACAGTGGCAATGTGGTGGTCAAAAGAGAGGTTGCTGTCAATCTGTGTTCCCAGATCTCTTATAACGCTTTCTGTGTTCATTGGACTACCATCGATGTGGTAATTCATGGGAACTGGGTTTTTCCCAAGGGGATGTTGACACACATTTTGGAATTGAGCTTAAAGCCATGGTTCTGACACCAGTCGTTGGTCTCAGTAAGGCCTTTCTTTAGGATTTCAACATCACTTGGGGAGTTAATAATACCTCCCAACTTGCAATCGTCTGTGAACTTTGTCAGCCTTGTGTTGGCCTGGACTTCAGAGAAGTAGATACCAAACATGAGAGTACACAGGACCGAACCCTGTGGGACTCCACTCATGACTGGTCGGCAGTCTGACTCGGACTCAGCTACTTTCACACTGTGGGTTCTACCTGTGAGCCAGTTTGCAACCCACCTAGTGATATAGGGGTTGATGCCTAGCTTAGTGAGTTTTTCTATGATTCCTGAGTGGAGAATGGTCTCAAAGGCCTTGGCCAGATCAACGTAGGCTGTATGAACCACCTTGCCTTCATCCACAGCTCTGGTGACTGACTCAAAGAATTTGACCAAGTTGAGCAGGTATGATCTACCCTTCACAAAACCAAACTGTGTGGGATCCAGAGTTTGGAGATTCAATATATCCTTGTTTATTAGGTCCATAATAATGCGTTCCATAGCTTTGTGTATCAGACTCATCAGGTTAATGGGGCAATATTTCCTAGGGACAACGCCTGAGGTGAGACTGTTATTGAAATGGGCACACAGGTGAGGTCCCAGTTCACTCTGTAGTTCATGTAGAACACAGCCAGGGATATTGTCAGGTCCCATAGAAGCTGCATTCTTGGCGTTGGGCTGTGCTGTTTTAACTTGTGCAGCAGTAATACTGGGTGCCTGGCAATCTACTGGTATTGTGACTGGTCCTTTGGGTAGGGGGGAGAGAGGGGTAAAGTTGACACTGAATCTGTCGGCCAGTATATTGGCAATATCTGTTGGCTCGGTATAGGAGATACCATTATGCAGTAGCTCAGAGCAAATCTGGGTATTGCCGTGGAGATTATTTACATAACTATAGAAGGCCTTGTGGTTGTCTTTACTATCTGCTGCAATTCTGTTTCCATAGCTAGCTTTAGAGGATTTGATGAGGGATCACAACTTTTTGTTGAGGCTGATAAGGGAATTTTTTCAAGTATTGGGACTTCACCTTTTTCCACATCAGTTTCCTCATCCTTCTGTTGTAGAGTTTGTTTATGGCAGAGGACCTCCAGATTGTCTTCCTTTTTTTCAGAGGGGAGCATCTTGGTTCTGCTGGGTATGGCAAGATCCATGCATTTGTGTATGTGCTCGTACAGTGCATTGGTGTATGATTTGGTGGTTATGCAAATATTCTCCATTGCAGGGATGCAGTGAAGTTAACCACCTCTGTTTTTAGGAGCCCAAAATTAGCTTTGGAGAAGTTTTTCATGGTGGTTACCTTTGCAGGAGGGGTGGGTGGGATGGATGTGGATTTTCAAGGTGATTAGTTTGTAGTCGGATCTAACCAGGGAATAGTTGACTATTGGTGTAGAGCAACGGTCGCCCATGTTAGTAATGACCAGGTCAAGGATGTTGCCACCTCTAGTGGGGTAAGAATGAGCTGGTCCAGGGCATTGGAATTAATGAATTCCAGGAAACATTGGGCAAGTGTATTGATACTAGTAGTTTTCCAAGTTAATGGAGGGGTAGTTGAAGTTGCCCAGTATGAGAATGTTAGGTTGGACCCTAATATTCTCCAGGGTGCTTAGGAATCTGGAGTGTGAGTTTTGGTACATGGCTGGGGACCTATAGCAGGCTACGACCTGAATCACTGTCTTACCAATGTTAGCTGCACCTGAAGAATCTCAAATGCGATATGTTGGGCAACCAGTCTGGAGGTGTTTGCATCCTTTATGAATATGTAAACACCACCACCTTTGGAGCTTCAGTCCAAGTTCTGGGGTTGAAAGGTGTGGAATGAGTTATAGCCTGGTAGTGCAGGGGTGCTTTCTGCTGCCTTGAACCAGGTCTTTGTTACGGCACAAATGTCGATATTCTCCATTTTAAGGAGTGCTTTGAGCGAGTGCTCTTCATTTCCTTTATGAACCTGCTACATAGCATCATAATTCTTCTGTTTAAAATTCCTGAATTCTTTTTTTTTTTTACTAAATGTTTTTATTAAGATTTACAAGTAATAACAAAAGGTAACATTACAATATATGTATATATATATATATATATATATATATATATATAGAGAGAAATTAAATGAATAAAAAAATAGTACCAAAGAGGAAAACTATCAATAATAACTATTTACAAATGCGTCTACTATACAAAAATATAAGAAATTCAATTTGTTTATGAAATAATCTTTGATTTCAATTAACCAATGTATGTTTATTTAGCAGCTGATTCAGTTTCATTCATGAATTATAAGAAGTGGTCATTCTGGTTGTTCTTTCCTTGACTGTCAGTAGTTCTAGATGACAAACTTCTATTGCAATATCAAGAAATTCGTTTAATGATAGACTTAATTCACTTTTCCAGTTCTTGGGGATTATTTTCTTTGCAATTGACAAAAGACTAAAAAGAAGAGAAAGATTTATTTTTTAACACAGGAATGAACTGCGGTGTTAAATAGGATTAATGATTTACTTAGAGTAAATTTATCACTGAATAGTGCCTGTAGGAAAAAATAATATCATTCCAAAATGGTTAAATTATAATGCATTCATCAATCATATGTTGCCAATCTGCTTTAATGTTCATCTTACATCTTCAGCATCCAGCATTCTTTTTATACATTAATTTTATTTTATATGGAGTGATGAATGCCTTATGTATAAATTTCCAAGAAAATTATTTCCATTTTAATGATGAAGTGGTTTGTTTAGAGGAGGATAGTATTATTTTCTTTTAATCTTCACTTGGATAATTATTATTTATGTATTTCAAATAATCCCAATAAATTTCTTTGCAATATCCTGTATTATTTTTCATAATATTGTAAATTTTTGACATACGCCCTTTTTCTATACAGCTTTGATGCATCATATTGGTTAGAAGTTCAACAAAATTAGGAACTGCTTGTTTTATTGATGCTTGCATTAAATTTACTCTTCTCTCAATTGACTATCTACAATTTTAATATCCAACCACATTTCATTATTTAACTTAAACTTTTTAAAGATATAATCTAGAGTGTGTAATTTTTCTTTATCCATGAATTGAAACCAAAATATTAACATTTTCTCTTTAAACAGTGTCATTGTGGTTGTATTAAATGTAGATATATTATTTTATGTATATGCTATGGGAAGTATTAGGAATAGCCAAACTTTATACTCTTGAGTTTTCATGAACAAATGTTCTAAAGTTAATCAATATCATTGAGATATGAGTTCATTGCTTGATATTGATTTTCCAAAATATAATCTTTTAATAGCCAAAGAAAATTATTAGTTATCTTATTGTGACGTTAATATATTAGATAGTCTGATTTTAAACAAATAGTCTCTTGTATATCTTTCCATTTAGCTTTGTAATTATTTTTTGTCCAAAGAGTAATTGTCTTTATAATAGTAAAATAAAAATAGAATTCTAAATTGGGTAATCCAATTCCCCCAGCAGACCAGTTTCTTTAATGATGATTGTCAGTCGAGGTTTGTTGGGATACTAAAGAAATCTAGGAATTAAGAAATTAAATTATTTTAAATATTGTTTGGAGAGAGGAAGAATTAATGATTGTATTATATATAATATTTTGTTAATATTATCATTTTTATCAATGAAAGTCCTCCATCAAAAATGAGAATTTTTTTCCATTTATTAATACATTTTTTATAATATCCAAGCTGTTTCTATAATTTATGTTTATTATATATTTAATGTTTCCAGCTAAAGTTATTCATAGACATTTTATTATATTATCTTTTACAATATATTTAGAAAATCTTTCTTCAATATCACATACATTAGAAGTTATACATAAATTTTTTGTATTGTCTTCATTAAAAGTAAGACCAGACATATGCTGAATGGTTTCAATAGCCTCAAAGATAGCATTAAGGGAATTTTTATTATCATTCCGTGTCAATAGTATATCATCGACAAATAATAGTATTTTCAAATTAAGGTTGTGATCTATTTGTTTTCCTTTAATATCTGGATTTGATCTTACATAGTTCACAGATGGTTCCATAATCAAAGTAAAAAGCAAAGGTGACAAAGGACAGACTTACTTTGTTGCTTTAGTGATTGAGATTGATTTTGAAACATAAGAACCTATTTTTATATAAGCTAAGGAATTATCATAAAGGAAATTTATAAGCTGGGGAAAACTTTTTCAGAAATGACATTCTTTCAAGACCAATAAAAGGTATTTCCAATTGACTGTGTCAAAGGCACTGTTACTGTCTAAGGTTATTATAGTTAAACTAACTTCTATCTTATTAGTTTAATCAATTACAATTAATATTCTTTTAATATTATTTTAAGTATTCTTATTTTTTATAAATCCAGTTTGATCGCTGTTAATTAAATAGGAAATAAATTGTTTAATTGTAGTAGCAACCATAGACATGAATATTTTGTAATCAATGTTTAATAATAAAATTGGTCTATAAGAAGAACATTCAATTGGGTCTTTATCTGTTTTCAAGATTGTGAATATAAGTTTATATTTCCATGAAGGTGGAACCATTGTTAATTTTTTAACTAACTGAACAACCTGAAGTAAGATATTTAAAGCATCTTTAGGCATACATTTATACATTTCTAATATTATACCATCTTTGCCTGGAGCTTTATTAAACTTCGGTTTGTAATTGGGTTTTTGAGTTCTGACATCAACATAGGTCTATCTATTAGTTTCAATTGTTCATCTGTCAATTTATTTTTAGTATGTTTCCTAGTAAAGGCTTTAATTGTATCTTGTGGCTCTGTAGTTGGGTTATATCCATTTCCTCACTGTAGTGCAATCTCAGAGTTGGTATATATAATTTGCAAGGGGGGTGGGGGTGCAGGGGGCTTGCCCCTCTGCAAAATAGTAAATGTGATGTACCGTTGACTCTAGAGTGTCACAGTAGATTACGGTGCATAGCTTGCTCCTGCTATGTCAACTACATTGACCTACGGGAGTCGATGTATTCAGTTTTAAGGTTCCTGCTTGTTTGCTGTTGCAATTTTCAAGATATTGGTTCAACGTCGAGGCTGATCGATGGATGCAGATTCAAAGTTTCAATAGTAAACCAGTTTTCATAATCAGATTTGTTCTAGAGGGTCTATATTATATCATCGAATGCTTAAAAAAGCAAACGCTGATTGATCGACCTAATTTAAGCGAAAGCTTACAATCTCGAACTGCCAGATCAGCATTTTTTTTCCCAGGGAAAAAAATTGCTGATCCAAAACACATACACACAACACAAGCACACCAAACAAACAGAAATCCACACACATACACCTAAAATCTGATACCTAACCCTACACTAAACTATGCACACACCACTAACTACCCACTTACCTTAACCCAAACCCTAACCCTAAGGTCCGTCACTATCGCACACTCACCTCACTCGCTCCCTAACCCTAACTCACTTAAATCTGCCATAACCCTCATGTCCACTCAATAGCACACACACCTAACCCGAGCCCTAACCCTAACTCACCTAAATCACCCTAACACTCACATCCACACAATCGCACACTTACCTGAATCCAAAAAGTAACTTTCCACTATAACACTGAAAATACCAAAACAACAGAAACAGACAACCGAATTCTTTCCCTAGGAAAAAATTAGAGTTTCTGCTGCTTCGATATTTTGCAGTTTCGGGAAAATAAGTTTGATCAATCAGTGTTCACTTTTTTAAGCATTCAAGGATATAATATAGACCCATTCTAGAGACTATTTTATGCATCGATTTTGGATTTATAGAGAAATTTGTTAGTTTAACCCAGTCACTGGGTATGCACAAGCCAGTGCATTTCTTTGTGCCGGTCCCAAGCCCGGATAAATGGGGAGGGTTGCATCAGGAAGGGAATCCGGCATAACATTTTGCCGAATCATACATGCAGATAACAGTACAGATATACATACTGGATCAGTCAAGGCCTGGGTTAACAACAACCACCACCAGTACTGTTGGTCAACAGGGTGCTGGCAGAAATTGGGCTACTAGGAGGAGAAGAGGGGGAAGGCATGCCTGAAGGCAAGTAAAGGCTAGGACTGTGGTAGTGAAGTTCAGAACTTTGAATGTTGGCAGTATGACTGATATAGGGAGAGAGCTAGCTGATATAATGGACCGAAATAAGGTTGGTATATTGTGTGTGCAAGAGACCAGATGGAAGGGGAGCAAGGCTAGGTGTATCGGAGGTAGGTTCAGATTGTTTTATCATGGTGTGGATGGGAGGAGAAATGGCGTAGGGGTTATCCTGAAGGAAAAGTATGCTAAGAGTGTTTTAGAGGTGAAAAGAGTGTCAGATAGAGGGATGTTTATGTAGCTGGAAATTGATGGTGTAATGATGAATGTTGTTAGTGCATATGCTCCACAAGTTGGGTGTTCAATGGATGAGAAAGAAAAAATTTGGAGTGAGTTGGATGAAGTGGTGATGACTGTACCCAAGGGTGAGAGACTGGTGATTGGAGCAGATTTCAATGGGCATGCTGGTGAAGGGAACAGAGGGGATGAGGAAGTGATGGGTAGGTATGGTGTTAAGCAAAGGAATGCAGAAGGTCAGATGGTAGTGGATTTTGCGAAAAGGATGGACATGGCTGTGGTGAATACGTATTTTTAACAAGAGGAAGGAGCATAGGGTGACATACTACAGTGCAGGGAGATGCACACAGGTGGATTACATCTTATGTAGAAGGGCAAGTCTGAAGGAGATTGGTGACTGTAAAGTGGTGGCAGGGGAAAGTGTAGTTAGGCAGCATAGGATGGTGGTTTGTAGGATGACACTGGCGATCAAGAATAAGAGGGGGAGGAGTGTGAGGGCAGCACCAAGGATCAAATGGTGGAAACGGAAAAAGGGTAATTGTGAGGTGGAGTTCAGAGAAGGGTTAAGACAGGTACTGGGTGGTAGTGAAGATTTACCAAATAGCTGGGTAACTAATCAGCTCCCTGAGAGTATATCCAGGAACACTCATACAGAAACTCTGGGTTCCTTTTTTAGCCTGACTCCCTGAAACTGCCCTGCTTTGACTCACATAGAAGCAAACTCGGGGCATAGAAGTCACCTATCAGCTCCCTGAGAGTATATCCAGGAACACTCATACAGAAAGTATGTTTGCTATAGTCAACTAAAGACTTTATCCTTAATTTATACAAATCTACTTTGCCTGGTTAGGTGTGTCTCCTGAGTTCGGTACAGCAACAGCCACCCTTCCCACTGCAGGCTGCCATATCTCCCACCTCCAGCCTATTTCAGACTCCAACTCCCTGCCTGCTTAACTACCATATTAGCTCCTCTCCTCTATCTCTTCATTTCTCCTTCATCCTGGATTTAGCTTCAGCTGTGGCACACTCCGCAATTCTGGTAACTGCCACTAGGTGGCAGCTCTGTACCTGCTGTATACCTTATATCCTTTCACTCTTCCTTTATATCGCACTAGCTGTACACTCTGTTCATAAGCAGTTGTTCTAGGCTACCTTTACTAAACTCCTAGCTCCAGTATCTACCCTGTCTCTTTTATTTTTACTGTGACCTTAGGGTCTAATATCTCTACTTACCCCTCTTAGCTTCTTACTCTCCCTTTGCTTAGCCTCTCACCTCCCTGTTACACTCTCAGACTTTACACTCACCTGTTGCCTCTTTTTTTCACTGATTGTCATCTTGGATGCAGGTCTCCTTGTCTCATCCCACTCCGTTCGCCCTACGGGCTCACTCCGCTCCCCTACCCTGCTCCCAATTCCCACCCACCCCCAGGGTCCCTACACTTATTCCTCCCTTACCACACCCCCTGACACCACACCAATCCCACTGCCCACATCATTATCACATCACACCTCCCACAACACATTACTATTAGACACACCCACCCCCACTCTGCTCGGTTGTTCCACTTCCCCTAATACTTTCACCACTACACCATCTTACCTACCACCCTACACATCCAACTACCATCTACTAACTCTAAAATGCCAACATCTCCCTCCCACCTCCTAACTCAACTACTTCTCATTCTCACACTACTTCCTTCTCTTTTTACTGTCTATCTCTTAACCTTATATGAACAACCACTATACTCCTCCACCCCCTTTCCTGCAAAATATACTTCTACATTAACAATTGACAATATTCCAATCTCTCTAAATATTACATCTTCACCCATCTACATAGTTCCCAAATTTCACAGACTTACACCCATTAAATATATTCATTCCAATAACAAAAAACAACCTAACCATTCTTACAAACTACTTTATCATAAATACATTACTCACCTTCACACCCTACTTGATGGAGACATACACACAAACCCTGGGCCTATTCATACCTCAACCACTGACAAATATACCCCAATTAACAGTAGCACCATAACCCCTTCCAAGCCAGCAAACTCTCTCCTCATAGCACATCTCAATATACGCCGCATTAATAATAAAATCCCACACCTTCATGCCCTTCTAGATGTCCACCAATTTGATATCCTATGCCTATCTGAAACATGGCTTAAACCCACAATCAAAGACAATGAAGTCACCCCTCCTGGTTATAATATCATTAGAAAGACTGTACTACCAAAAAGGGAGGAGGGGTTGCAATCCTCCATAAAACCACACTACAAATTAGTACCCTTGACCTCAACCCACCCTTAGACAATAAAGCTGAAATTCTGATCACTAAACTTCAGGTCAACCCTAATAAAGCCATTAATGTCATCTGCCTTTATCTACCACCTGGTAACAAAATTAACACCCTCGAAAATATCTTGAATTGGCTTACTATCAACCTCCCATAGGAAACTATAATTCTAGGTGACCTTAATATTGATTGGCAGTCCTGTAATAGTTCACACCCTTCTACCCATATCAACCTATATGGCTTTACTCAAACTATCAACTCCTCTACCAGAACTCACAAGCCCAACAACAAAGAAACTATCCTGGACTGGATTCTTACTAATAACCCTCTACATTCCTATAAAGTAGGAACCCTCCCAGATGATCTAAGTGACCACTCCTTAACCTATTTTATTAGTTCTAAAACCAACCTTACACATCCCAATACTGCCAGAACTGTTAGCTCCAAAAAACAATTTAACCATGATCTATTCCTTACAGAACTTAAACAATGCAATTGGACACCTCTAAAATATCTTCCACTTGATGAAGCAGTATCATATTTTAATTCCACATTCTTATCCATCCTGAACCACCATGCCCCACTACGTTCAATTAGATGTAAAGCTAAACCAGCTCCCTGGCTCTGAAACACTTCAAGGCATAAAATCCATCTGAGAAACAAAGCTTGGGTTAAATGGCGTTCTACAAAAAACCCATTAGATCACTTAATTTTCAAACAACTAAGAAATGACACTAAAAAAGCCATTGTACTAGATAAAAAGAACTTTTACCTCCAAATACAGCAAACCCATGTTAATAAACCACAAATGTTCTGGAAAAGCATTAACAAACTTCTTCATCCAGGACAATCAGTCACCCCTAACCCTCTAGGCTCGAACCCAGATAATCCCATCGACACTGCCAACTCCTTTAACTCCTTCTTTACCAATGCCACCCAATCTCTTGCTAGTCATCTTACACCAGACATTGCTAACCTTCCTAATTCATCTGTAAATCCTCCACCTTCCTTTCTATTCCATCCAGTGCCCACATCCACTATTTGCTCTCTAATATTTGCTCTCTACTACGTAAACTTAAACCTTCCACCCCCTCAGCTGACCAACTCCCAGCAGACTACCTTCAAATAGGTGCTAAATCTATAGCCTACCCTATATCCATTTTTATCAATAGAACCATTCGTGATGGAAATATCCCATCCATCTGGAAGATTTCCTATATCATCCCTCTACACAAAGGTGGGAACTCAAATGATTTCTCTAATTTTCGTCCCATAGCCCTGCTATCTCCCCTTGCAAAAATTATGGAAAAGTGTATTCATAGGTTCATAGGTTCATAGGTTCATTCTAGGCTATCTGCCCTAGGGCATTTATAAACCTAGCCAGAGTGTGTGTGGCTTTCACCACCCCTTAGGATGAGAATACTATACCCATTAGTTTGCTGTGCCTCTGTCCAGCAGTGATACAGAGATGATTCCCGGGGTAAACCTACGATCTCCCATCCACTCGTCAAGATTTCTCTTGAACAGAGTCAGTGAGGGGCTCTGCCTCACATGGACTGGGATTCTGTTCCATAGTGTAGGAGTCTCTGGGTGATGAATCTGTCCCTCCAGCACGTCCTATTTATATCCGTGTTGAGGTTTAAGTCTCTTGCTCTCGTGGCTCTGGTGGATTTGGATTTTTTGAGGTGGAGCATGTCCATTAATTCCGGGTTAGACATGGCCTTGTATGTCAGGCACAGATCACCTCTGAGCAGACGGTATGCGACTGAATAGAGCTGGAGTTTCTTCAGTCGGGCATCGTATGACATATGTTTGAGCTCCTTTATCCTTTTGGTGAGGAACTTTTGGGGTCTTTCCAACTGCTGCAGGTGTCGGGTAAGGTACATTCGAATGGGGCGTTGTACTCAATCATTGGTCTGATAAGTGAAGAGTACAGGGGTACAATGACCTCTCCTGATCTGGATGTGAATCCCTTCATGATCAGGTGGGCAATGTAGAAGGTCTTCCTAACCACTTTGGCAATGTGAGTGTCAAAAGAGAGGTTACTGTCAACTTGGGTCCCCAGGTCCCTGATAACTTCTTCCGTGTTTAATGGATTACCACCTATGTGGTAATTAGGGGTTACCTTGTTTTTCCCAAAGGGTATGACTATACATTTTATGGCATTTAGCTTAAGGCCATGGCTCTGGCACCAGTTATCCATTTCTATGAGACCTTTCTGGAGGATGTCTGTGTCTGATGGAGTGTCAATTATGGTGCCCAGTTTGCAGTCATCTGCAAATTTTGTCAGCCACAATCCCCCTATGTTTGCCTGCACTTCAGAAAAATAAATGCCGAACAAGAGGGGCCCAGGACTGAGCCCTGTGGGACACTGCTCGTGACCGGCTTAGAGTCTGACATGGCACCAGCAACTCTAACCCTGTGTGTTCTGTCCTTGAGCCAGTTTGCAACCCATCTTGTGACATATGGGTTTACATCTAAGCTGGTGAGCTTTTCTATGATGCCCGAGTGGGGTATTGTGTCGAACGCTTTTGCTAGGTCAAGGTAGGCTGTGTGAACTGCCTTACCCTCATCAATGGCCTTAGTGACTGTTTCGAAAAAGTCGACCAAGTTCAAGAGGCAGGATCTGCCCTTGACAAAGCCAAATTGGGTAGGATCCAGTGTCTGTAGGTCCCCAATGTCTTTATTTATGAGTTCCATTATGATCCTCTCCATAGCTTTGCAGACAAGGCTCGTTAAGCTAATGGGGCGGTAATTTCCAGGGTCCGTAGAAGCACCGCCTTTGTGGAGTGGGACCACAGTTGCCGTACGCCATTCTTTGGGTACGTATCCTGTAGTAAGGCTAAGATTAAACAGCAGCCTTATGTGTGGGTTTAGTTCCTCATTGAGTTCGTGTAGCACACAGCCAGGGACACCATCCATTCCCATTGATGCTGTGTTTTTTGCTTTAGAGAGAGCAGCTCTCACCTGGGCATCTGAGATGTTTGGGAGGCTAGACTCTGGTGGGATAGATATTTCTCCTTTTGGGGGAGAGGGAGGGGAGAAATTTGCACTGAACCTGTCTGCCAGTATGTTGGCAATGTCTGTGGGTTCAGTGATTTTTTTATCATTTTGGACTAATTCTGAGCATATCTGGGAGTTTCCACCCAGGTTTCTAACATAGCTAAAGAAGGCTTTATGATTGTCTTTTGTGTCATTAGCGATTTTTCTCTCAAAGTTGGCCTTGGATGATTTTATGAGTGATCGTAGTTTTTTGCTAGCATTGATCAGAGATGCCTTCCCTTTTAGGGATTTTGCTCTGTCATGTAGTAGCTTTCTCCTCTTGTTGTAGAGTTTGTTTATGGCTGGAGTCCACCAGACCGGGCGCCTGCCTTTGGTGGAAAGGGTCTTGGTTTTATTAGGGATTTCTTGATCCATACATTCCTGGAGGTGCTCGTAGAAGGCATTTGTAGGGGTTTCAGCAGCGTGGGTTGTGGTTTCCACTGGCTCGGGGGCCTTGAAGGATACCACTCCAGTCTTAAAAAGTGTGACATTTGCTTTTGAGAAGTTCTTCACTGTGGTCTTTTTTGCTGGGGGTGGGGGCGGGATGTGGATCTCCAGTGAGATTAATTTATGGTCTGATCTCACCAATGAGGGATATACTTCCGGTGTGGAGCATTTTGTCCCCATGTTTGTGATGATCAGGTCTAGTATATTTTCTCCTCTTGTGGGAATGGTGGCTAGTTGTTCCATAGCATTTGAGTTTATGAACTCAAGGAACCTTTGGGCTAGGGTGTTGGGGCTTGAGTAATGTTCCCAGTCTATGTTTGGGTAGTTGAAGTCACCCAATATGATGGTGTTTGGAGAGACATTCATACTCTCCAGTGTCTTCAGGAAGGCTGTGTGGGTTTCCTGAGTTTGAGAAGGTGGTCTGTAGCATGTTACAAACTGTAGGGCAGTTTTACCTATGGTTAATTGCACCTGGATGGTCTCCGATGCTTCGTGCATTGCCACTAACCTGGAGGTGTGGGTATCCTTTATGAATATGGATACTCCCCTCCTTTTGTGGTTCGGTCCGGATTTTGGGGCGGAACGCATGATATGAGGTATAACCTGATAGTGCTGGGGTGCTCTCAGGAGCCTTGAACCAGGTTTCAGTCACAGCACAGACATCGATGTTCTCCATACTGAGGAGGGCTTCGAGGGCATGCATCTTGAGGTTTAGACTTCTGGCATTGAGCAGTATTACCCTTAGTTTTTCTCCATTTTTGTTTTCTAGGGCGGTAGGTTTATCATTTGAGCCTTGCCTAAAAAAGGCACTATGGGGGTGGCAAGAGCCTTTGCCAATATCCGGAAGCCCAGGGGTGACAGGTGCAAGCCGTCCCTTGGGAAGCAGCGTGGCTTGTCAAGCATGTCATCCCAGGCAGACAGACATTGGATCCCCTTAGAATGACACCAGTAATTAAGCCAATTATTAAAGCTGATCATTTTGTCTCTGTATTGTGGCATCATTCTTGGTGAGGGTAGGATCTGCTCCAAAATAAACTTCTGGCTAACTGTCAACATGGCTTCAGACCTTACCATAGTACCACCACTGCCCTGCTATCATTTGCAGATTGTATTAACAATAATCGTAACAACAGCCTTCATTCCTCAGCAGTATTTGTTGATTTATCCAAAGCCTTCGACATGGTTCATCACCACCTGCTCTTACACATCTTGCAATCTCTGTCCTTAGACCCATTAACTATCAACTGGTTCAAATCTTACCTTGATAACAGGAAACAAGCAGTACTCTGGCACAATAATCTATCAAATCTCCTACCTATACCCCTTGGTGTTCCTCAGGGCTCCATATTAGGGCCACTCCTATTTTCCATCTACACTAATGATCTTCACTCAGCAATTCCTTACTCTACCTGCATTCAATATGCAAATGACTCCACCATGATCTGCTCAGCTACCTTTCAAACTGAACTGCAAACCTTGACCCAGAATGCATTCAACACTGTGGAACAATGGTTTACTAACTGCTGCCTCCTCCTTAATCCCAAGAAAACAAAACTGCTACTCTTCTCCCCAACACGTAAGTCCACCCCCATACAATTTTCACTTACATCCAGCAATGGTACTGTTATCTCTCCAGACCCAACTACCAAGCTCCTAGGAATAACTATTGACAACAACCTCAACTTTGACACACATATTAACACCACAGTAAAAACTGTCAACAAGAAACTTGGATCCCTCTATAGAGTCAAACCTTTTCTCACTACAACAGCCAGGACTGCTATAGCCAGAACTCATCTCATCTCTACTCTACTCTATGCCTCACCCATATTCACAAACATTTCTAAAACCAACATTAACAAGCTCACTGTATAATATAATAACATTGCTAGATTCACTGCTGCCTCCCCTTACCATACTCATCACTGTCTAAACCTTTTCCAACTTGATTGGTTAGAATTTCATCAGCATCTTCATCTTTCTCAGCTTACTATTGCCCATAAAAGCCTGTATCAACCCTCAAATACTCCTATTCTCTCAAGACTACTTACCCCCCCAACCATAATCCTAAAAACTTACGCTGAGCTAATAAACTACTGTTTAACACCTGTAGAGCTCATAACTGAGCAGGTGACTCCCTCTTCTGTAACACCGTTGGTAAACTATGGAATCTACTACCTACTGAACTTACAACTCTCTCCTCTCAAACACTTTTCAAAAAGAAGCTCAAGCTTCATCTCAAAAAACACTGGTTATGTTCCTGTATTACCCCTAACTAATTGCTTTATCCTCTAGCATTAACCACCTGCATCAACTTCCATTCACTTTCTAACCTTTTATTTATATTTTCTTTTTTCTGAATCCTGGGACTTCAGTCTTCACAAGTCTTCTTAAGTCTTCACATATATTTCCTTATTATCAACATTGGTAACTGCCTTCCACACTATACATTGTATTTATTCTATGTTGACTTTTTTTTAAAACCTTACTTAAAATGTTTTTATCATATTATTTCTCTAGACTTTTTCATGACCTTATTTAAAAATGTGTATCTTTTATTTTTATTATTATTTTATTTCTCTTCCTTTCTATTTTGTCATTTTATATGTTGGTTATTGTTTTTTATCTATACTGTTTTGCACATGGAGCTTTTCTCCCCGGGCCTCTACTGAAAATGGACATGTATCCAGCTAGACTAGCCCGGTCAACAAATGTAAAATAAAATAAAATAAATAAAATAAAAAATAAAATAAACTACAGCAGAGCTAGTAAAGGCGATGGCTAGATAGGTGCTTGGTGTGACATCTGGAAAGATGAAGGAGGACAAGGAGACCTGGTGGTGGAATGAGAAAGTACAGGAGAGTATACAGAGAAAGAGGTTGGCAAAGAAGATGTGGGATTGTCAGAGATATGAAGAAAGTAGACAGGCGTATAAGGAGATGAGGTGCATGGCAAAGAGAGAGGTGGCGAAGGCTAAGGATAAGGCGTATGAAGAGTTGTATGAAAGGTTGGGCACTAAGGAGGAAGAAAAGGACCTTTACCGATTGGCTAGACAGAGGGACCGAACTAGTAAAGATGTCCAGCAGGTAAGGGTGATAAAGGATAATGAGGGAAACATACTCACAAGCGAGGAAAGTGTGTGGAGCAGACAGAGAGTACTTTGAGGGGCTGATGAATGAAGAGAATGAGAGGGAGAGAAGGTTGGATTATGTGTGGATAGTGAATCATGAAGTGCAGTGGATTAGCAAGGAGAAAGTAAGGATAGCTAGGAAGAGGATGAAGAATAGAAAGGCTGTTGGTCCAGATGACATACCTGTGGAAGCATGGAGGTGTTTAGGTGAAATGGCAGTGGAGTTTTTAACTAGATTGTTTAATGAAATCTTGGAAAGTGAGTGGATGCCTGAGGAATGGAGAAAAAGTGTTTTGGTACCGATTTTTAATAATAAGGGTGATGTGCAGAGCTGTAGTAACTACAGAGGGATTAAATTGATCAGTCACAGCATGAAGTTATGGGAAAGATTAGTGGAAGCTAGGTTAAGAGGGGAGATGATGATTAGTGATCAGCAGTATGGTTTCATGCCAGGAAAGAGCACTACAGATGTGATGTTTGCTCTGAGAGTGTTGATGGAGAAGTACAGAGAAGGTCAGAAGGAGTTGCAGTGTGTCTTTGTGGACTTAGAAAAAGCATATGACAGGGTGCCTAGAGAGGAGTTGTGGTACTGTATGAGGAAGTCAGGAGTGGCAGAGAAGTATGTAAAAGTCGTACAGGATATGTACGAGGGTAGTGTGACAGCAGTGAAGTCTGGAGTGGGAGTGATGGATGCATTTAAGGTGGAGGTGGGATTACATCAAGGATCAGCTCTGACCCCTTTCTTATTTGCAATGGTGATGGACAGGTTGACGGACAAGATCAGACAGGAGTCCCTGTGGACTATGATGTTTGCAGATGACACTGTGATCTGTAGTGAGAGTAGGGAACAGGTCGAGGAGACCCTGGAGAGGTGGAGATATGCTCTAGAGAGAAGAGGAATGAAGGTCAGCAGGACTAAGATAGAATATATGTGTGTGAATGAGAGGGAGGATATTGGAATGGTGAGGATGCAGGGAGTAGAGGTGGCGAAGGTGGATGAATTTAAATACTTGGGATCAACAGTTCAGAGTAATGGTGAGTGTGGAAGAGAGGTGAAGAAGAGAGAACAGGCAGGATGGAGTGGGTGGAGAAGAGTGTCAGGAGTGACCTGTGGCAGACGAGTACCAGTAAGAGTGAAAGGGAAGGTCTACAAGACGGTAGTAAGACCAGCTATGTTATATGGGTTGGAGACAGTGGCATTGACAAAAAGGCAGGAGTCGAAGCGTGACGTGGCAGAGTTAAAGATGTTAAGATTTGCACTGGGTATGACGAGGGTAGACAGGATTAGGAATAAGTATATTAGAGGGTCAGCCCAGGTTGGAAGGTTTGGAGACAAAGCTAGAGAGGCACGATTACGTTGGTTTGGACATGTGCTGAGGAGGGATGCAGAGTATATTGGGAAAAAGATGCTAAGGATGAAACTGCCAGGTAACAGGAAAAGAGGAAGGCCTAAGATAAGGTTTATGAATGTACTGAGAGAGGACATGCAGGTGGTTGGTGTGACAAGCAAAGGCATGCAAGATGCAGAGGACAGGAAGAAATGGAAACAGATGATCCGCTGTGGCGACCCCTAATGAGAGCAGCTGAAAGAAGAAGAAGAGAAATTTGTTAGTTTAATCTTTTCTAGATTTATTATTTATGGATGCAGTGAAGTTAGCCACCTCTGTTTTTAGGAGCCCAAAGTTAGCTTTGGAGAAGTGTTTCATGGTGGTTACCTTTGCGGGGGGGGGGGTGGATGTGGATTTTCAAGGTGATTAGTTTGTAGTCAGATCTAACCAGGGAGTGGTTGACTATTGATGTAGAGCAACAGTCACCCACGTTAGTAATGACCAGGTCAAGAATGTTGCTACCTCTAGTGGGGGTAAGAATGAGCTGGTCCAAGGTATTGGAATTAATGAATTCCAGGAAACATTGGGCAAGTGTATTGGTACATAAGTAGTTTTCCCAGTTAATGGAGGGGTAGTTGAAGTTGCCCAGTATGAGAATGTTAGGTTGGACCCTAATATTCTCCAGGGTGCTTAGGAATGTGTAGTGTGAGTTTTGGGACATGGCTGGGGACCTATAGCAGGCTACGACCTGAATCGCTGTCTTACCCAATGTTATCTGCACCTGAAGTACCCACCTTTGGAACTTCATTCCAAGTTGTGGAGCTAAAAGGTGTGGAATGAGTTATAGCCTGGTAGTGCAGGGGTGCTTTCTGCTGCCCTGAACCGGATCTTTGTTATGGCACAAATGTCGATGTTCTCAATTTTAAGGAGTGCTTTGAGCGAGTGCTCTTCATTTCCTTTATGAACCTGCTACATAGCATCATAATTCTTCTGTTTAAAATTCCTGCATTCTTTTTTTTTTTACTAAATGTTTTTATTAAGATTTACAAGTAATAACAAAAGGTAACATTACAATATATATAGAAATTGAATGAATAAAAAAATAGTACCAAAGAGGAAAAAATATCAATAATAACTATTTAGAAATGTGTCTACTATACAAAAAAGATTAGAAATTCAATTTGTTTATGAAATAATCTTTCATTTCAATTAACCAATGTCTGTTTATTTAGCAGCTGATTAAGTTTCATTCATGAATTATAAGAAGTGGTCGTTCTGGTTGTTCTTTCCTTGACTGCCAGTAGTTCTAGATGACAAACTTCTATTGCAATATCAAGAAATTCTTTTAATGATAGAGTTGATTCACTTTTCCAGTTCTTGGTGATTATTTTCTTTGCAATTGATAAAAGACGAAAATGAAGAGAAAGATTTATTTTTTTAACACAGGAATGAACTGGGGTGTTAAATGGGATTAATGATTTACTTAGAGTAAATTTATCACTGAATAGTGCATGTAGGAAAAAATAATATAATTCCAAAATGGTTAAATTATAATGCATTCATAAATCATATGTTACCAATCTGCTTTAATGTTCATCTTACATCTTCAGCATCCGGCATTCTTTTTATACATTAATTCTATTTTATATGGAGTGATGAATGCCTTATGTATAAATTTCCAAGAAAATAATTTCCATTTTAACAATGAAGTGGTTTGTTTAGAGGATGATAGTATTATTTTCTTTTAATCTTCACTTGGATAATTATTATTTATGTATTTCAAATAATCCCAATAATTTTCTTTGCAATATCCTGTATTATTTTTAATCATCTTGTAAATTATTGACATACGCCCTTTTTCTATAGTACTTTGATGCATCAAAATGGTTAGAAGTTCAACAAAATTAGGAACTGCTTGTTTTATTTATGCTTGCATTAAATTTAATCTTCTCTCAATTGACTATCTACATTTTTTAATATCCAACATTTCATTATTTAGCTTAAACTTTTTTAAGATATAATCTGTGTGTAATTTTTCTTTGTCCATGAATTGAAACCAAAAAATTAAATTTTCTCTTTAAACAGTGTCATTGTGGTTGTATTAAATGTAGATATATTCTTTTATGTATATGATATGGGAAGTATTAGGAATAGCCACACTTTATACTCTTGAGTTTTCATGAACAAATGTTCTAAAGTTAATCAATATTATTGATATATGAGTTAATTGCTTGATATTGATTTTTCCAAAATATAATCTTTTAATAGCCAAATAAAATGACTAGTTATCTTATTGTGACGTTAATATATTAGATAGTTGGATTTTAAACAAATACTCTCTTGTATATCTTTCCATTTAGCTTTGTAATTATTATTTGTCCAAAGAGTAATTGTCTTTATAATAGTAAAATAGAAATATAATTCTAAATTGGGTAATCCAATTCCCCCAGCAGACCAGTTTCTTTAATGATGATTGTCAGTCAAGGTTTGTTGGGATTCTAAAGATTAAGGAATTAAATTATTTTAAATATTGTTTGGGGAGAGGAAGAATTAATGATTGTATTAGATATAATATTTTGTTAAAGTTATCATTTTTATCAACGAAAGTCCTCCATCAAGAATAAGAATTTGTTCTATTTATTAATACATTTTTTATGATATCCAAGCTGTTTCTATAATTTATGTTTATTATATCTTTAATGTTTCCAGCTAAAGTTATCCATAGATATTTTATTATATTATCTTTTAAAATATATTTAGAAAATCTTTCTTCCATATCACATACATTAGAAGTTATACTTAAAATTTTTGTTTTGTCATCATTAAAAGTAAGACCAGACTTATGCTGAATGGTTTCAATAGCCTCAAATATAGCATTAAGGGAATTTTTATTATCATTCAGTGTCAATAGTATATCATCGGCAAATAATAGTATTTTCAAATTAAGGTTGTGATCTATTTGTATTCCTTTAATATCTGGATTTGATCTTACATAGTTCACAGATGGTTCCATAATCAAAGTAAAAAGCAAAGGTGACAAAGGACAGACTTACTTTGTTGCTTTAGTGATTGAGATTGATTTTGAAACATAAGAACCTATTTTTATATAAGCTAAGGAATTATCATAAAGGGGATTTATAAACTGTGGAAAACTTTTTCAGAAATTACATTCTTTCAAGACCAATAAAAGGTATTTCCAATTGACTGCGTCAAAGGCACTGTTAATGTCTAAGGTTATTATAGTTAAATTATCTTCTATCTTATTAGTTTAATCAATTACAATTAATATTCTTTTAATATTATTGTAAGTATTCTTATTTTTTATAAATCCAGTGTGATCGCTGTTAATTAAATAGGAAAGAAATTGTTTAATTGTAGTAGCAACCATAGACATGAATATTTTGTAATCAATGTTTAATAATAAAATTGGTCTATAAGAAGAACATTCAATTGGGTCTTTATCTGTTTTCAAGATTGGGAATATAAGTTTATATTTTCATGAAGATGGAACCATTGTTACATTTTTAACTAACGGAACAACCTGAAGTAAGATGTTTATAGCATCTTTAGGTATAAGTTTATACATTTCTAATATTATACCCTCTTTGCCTGGAGCTTTATTAAGTTTCAGTTTGTTAATTGGATTTTTGAGTTCTGACATCAACATAGGTCTATCTATTAGTTTCAATTGTTCATCTGTCAATTTATTTTTAGTATGTTCCTAGTAAAGGCTTTAATTGTATCTTGTGGCTTTGTAGTTGGGTTATATCCATTTCCTCACTGTAGTGCAATCTCAGAGTTGGTATATATATATATATAATTTGCAGGGGGTGGGGGGTGCAGGGGGCTTGCCCCCCTGCAAAATAGTAAAAGTTATGTACCGTTGACCCTAGAGTGTCACAGTAGATTACGGTGCATAGCTTGCTCCTGCTATGTCGACTACATTGACCTGTGGGAGTCGATGTATACAGTTTCAAGTTTCCTGCTTGTTTGCTGTTGCAATTTTCAAGATATTGGTTCAACGGTGAGGCTGATCAATGGATGCAGTTTCCAAGTTTCAATAGTAAACCAGTTTTAATAATCTGCTTTGTTCTGGAGGCTATTTTATGCATTGATTTTGGATTTATAGAGACATTTGTTAGTTTAACCCAGCCACTGGGGATGCACAAGCCAGTGAATTTCTTTGTGCCGGTCCCAAGCCCGGATAAATGGGGAGGGTTGCATCAGGAAGGGCATCCGGCATAAAATTTTGCCAAATCATACATGCAGACAACAGTACAGATATACATATCGGCTAGGTCGAGGCCTGGGTTAACAACAACCACCACCAGTACTGTTGGCCAACAGGGTGCTGGCAGAAATTGGGCTACTAGGAGGATAAGAGGGGGAAGGCATTCCCGAAGGCAGGTAAAAGCTAGGACTGTGGTAGTGAGGTTCGGAACTTTGAATGTTGGCAGTATGACTGGTATAGGGAGAGAGCTAGCTGATATGATGGACAGAAGGAAGGTTGGATATTGTGTGTGCAAGAGACCAGATGAAGGGGAGTAAGGCTAGGTGTATCGGAGGTGAGTTCAAATTGTTTTATCATGGTGTGGATGGGAGGAGAAATGGCGTAGGGGTTATCCTGAAGGAACTGTATGCTAAGAGTGTTTTAGAGATGAAAAGATTGTCAGATAGAGTGATGTTTATGAAGCTGGAAATTGATAGTTTAATGATGAATGTTGCTAGTGCATATGCTCCACAAGTTGGGTGTTCAATGGATGAGAAAGAAAAAATTTTGGAGTGAGTTGGATGAAGTGGTGATGACTGTACCCAAGGGTAATAAAGTGGTGACTGGAGCAGATTTCAATAGGCATGTTGGTGAAGGGAACAGAGGGGATGAGGAAATGACGGGTAGGTATGGTGTTAAGCAAAGGCATGCAGAAGGTCGGATGGTAGTGCATTTTGTGAAAAGGATGGACATGGCTATGGTGAATACGTATTTTAACAAGAGGGAGGAGCATAGGGTGACATACTAGAGTGGAGGGAGATGCACACAGGTGGATTACATCTTATGCAGAAGGGCCTGTCTGAAGGAGATTGGAGACTGTAAAGTGGTAGCAGGGGAAAGTGCAGTTAGGCAGCATAGGATGGTGGTTTGTAGGATGACACTGGTGTTCAAAAAGAAGAGGAGGAGTGTGAGGGCAGCACCAGGGATCAAATGGTGGAAATTGAAAAAGGGTAATTGTGAGGTGGAGTTCAGAGAAGTGTTAAGACAGGTACTGGGTGGTAGTGAAGAGTTACCGAATAGCTGGGTAACTACAGCAGTGCTAGTAAGGACGATGGCTAGAAAGGTGCTTGATGTGACATCTGGGAAGAGGAAAGAGGACAAGGAGACCTGGTGGTAGAATGAGAAAGTACAGGAGAGTATACAGAGAAAGAGGTTGGCGAAGAAGAAGTGGGATTGTCAGAGAGATGAAGAAAGTAGACAGGCGTATAAGGAGATCAGGTGCATGGTAAAGAGAGAGGTGGTGAAGGCTAAGTATAAGGCGTATGAAGAGTTGTATGAAAGGTTGGACACTAAGGCGGGAGAAAAAGTCCTGTACTGACTGGCTAGACAGAGGGACCGAGCTAGTAAAGATGTGCAGCAGGTAAGGGTGATAAAGGATAATGAGGGAAACGTACTCACAAGCGAGGAGAGTGTGTTGAGCAGATGGAAAGAGTACTTTGATGGGCTGATGAATGAAGAGAATGAGAGGGAGAGAAGGTTGGATGATGTGCAGATAGTGAATCATGAAGTGCAGTGGATTAGCAAGGAGGAAGTAAGGATAGCTATGAAGAGGATGAAGAATAGAAGGGCTGTTGGTCCAGATGACATACCTGTGGAAGCATGGAGGTGTTTAGGTGAAATGGCAGTGGAGTTTTTAACTAGATTGTTTAATGAAATTTTGGAAAGTGAGAGGATGCCAGAGAAATGGAGAAAAAGTGTTTTGGTAACAATTTTTAAGAATAAGGGTGATGTGCAGAGCTGTAGTAACTACAGAGGGATTAAATTGATCAGTCACAGCATGAAGTTATGGGAAAGAGTAGTGGAAGCTAGGTTAAGAAGGGACGTGATGATTAGTGATCAGCAGTATGATTTCATGCCGGGAAAGAGCACTACAGATGTTATGTTTGCTCTGTGATTATTGATGGAGAAGTACAGAGAATATCAGAAGGAGTTGCAGTGTGTCTTTGTAGACTTAGAAAAAGCATATGTCAGGGTGCCTAGAGAGGAGTTGTGGTATTGTATGAGGAAGTCAGGAATGTAAAACAAACTGACAAATGAAAAACTGAAGAAAAGAACACACTGTGAACAAGCACCAACACTTCACTCAGCTCGATGAAGAAATAAATATAAAAAGCCATTCTTATTCACTTTAATACCAAAACAAAATAAAATTAAGTGCTTTTTGTTTGGGAAATATCCAAACTTCTTCAGATGTAGAGCAAAAACAAAAACAGGCAGCCCAGCAAAAATCCACTCGATATCATGAAGAGTTAATTGATTAATTGTCTACAAGTGGATCACAGCACTCATTTAAAATTACACTTCACAGTTGCATTGTTTTGCTAACAAGACCAAAATGAACCTAAAAACTTCAAGACTTTACAAACATCATGACACAATAGAAATTATTACTTTTGCTAAGAATAAATATAGATATATGTACATATGTAATAATACTAACACCCATCCCTAACCTAATTACTATGCAGTATTATGAAAACATAGTCTATACAAAACAAGGTATATAAAAGCATAATATAAAAAATTAAAAAATTTTTAATTCATGACTTCATTATTTCATATTAACACTTTGTCAATAAAATAAAATAAATAACTAACCATCCAGCCGAATAGCTTGTGAAAATACTTAAGAAATTACCTAAAACATTTTTACCTAAGCAAGCTTTTTAATTTTAATATACTTGCTAAAGAATAAATTTCATTGATACCTGGGGGGGCACAGGAGTTTAGTAACAACTGCCATTTTAATTCATGTTCTTCGAGGTGTAACTTAGCAATGTTACTATCTAAATACCTCACATTCTCATGTGCAGCTACCTGTGTTATGACTCTAAATTTAAAACCATGGTCGTGGTTACCTTTACACTGCCTAGCTATAGCGTTATAGATTTTTTGTTTACTAATAGTATAAATGTGCTCGTAAATCCTGTCATGCAATCTACGATTGGTCTTACCAACGTAGAAAGCCGGACAGGTATTGCACTGTGAAAGGTATACCACTGACCTGGAATTACAATTGAATTTGCCCTTAGCATGAAAATTGTAGTTCCTTACTCAAAATTTTTTACCTGTTTCAATATAAATACAATATCTGCATGCATCACATCTATACATTCCTGCGTGCCTATTGAATGGTTTTATGGTAGTTTCCATCAAATTCTTTAGGTTCTGATCCCTTCCTATATGTAATAGTCAGAGATTCCCCCAATTTAGCAGAGATCTCCTTATCCACTGAGAAGAGGTGCCAGTATTTTTTAACTATTGACCTAATCTCCTCAGCCTCAGGGCTGTATGTAAAAACAAATGAAATTGAGAAGGTCCAGTTCTGATGATTCCTTCCTTCCCCTAGTTCATTAAGCACATTTGTAAGGGGGGAGGACTCAAGGTGCCTATATTAAATGGTTCATTTATAGGACAGATGTTCAAAATAGGCTTGTATACACCTTGGGACCTTTTTAACTGGACTTCATTTAAAATACCAACCAAAAATTTGGATGGGTAACCCCTTTAAGTAACATATTCCTAAGATTTAAACATTCCTGTTGAAAGTCAACTTCACCAGAAATTCAGGAGTGTCAGAGAAGTACGTAAGAGTTGTACAGGATATGTCCGAGGTTAGTGTGACAGTGGTGAGGTCTGGGTTGGGAGTGACAGATGCGTTTAAGGTGGAGGTGGGATTACATCAAGGATCAGCTCTGAGCCGTTTCTTATTTGCAATGGTGATGGACAGGTTGACAAACGAGATCAGACAGGAGTCCCTGTGGACTATGATGTTTGCAGATGACATTGTGATCTGTAGTGAGAGTAGGAAACAGATGGAGGAGACCCTGGAGAGGTGGAGATATGCTCTAGAGAGAAGAGGAATGAAGGTCAGCAGGACTAAGATAGAATATATGTGTGTCAATGAGAGGGAGGATAGAGGAATGGTGAGGATGCAGGGAGTAGAGGTGGCAAAGGTGGATGAGTTTAAATACTTGGGATCAACAGTTCAGAGTAATGGTGAGTGTGGAAGTGAGGTGAAGAAGAGAGTACAGGCAGGATGGAGTGGGTGGAGAAGAGTGTCAGGAGTGACCTGTGACAGACGAGTACTAGTAAGAGTGAAAGGGAAGGTCTACAAGAGGGAAGTGAGATCAGCTATGTTATATGGGTTGGAGACAGTGGCATTGACAAAAAGGCAGGAGTCAGAGCTGGATGTGGCAGAGTTAAAGATGTTAAGATTTGCACTGGGTGTGACGAAGGTAGATAGGATTAGTAATAAGTATATTAGAGGGTCAGCCCAGGTTGGAAGGTTTGGAGACAAGCCAGAGAGGCACGATTACGTTGGTTTGGACATGTGCTGAGGAGGGATGCAGAGTATATTGGGAAAAAGATGCTAAGGATGAAACTACCAGGTAACAGGAAAAGAGGAAGGCTTAAGGTAAGGTTTATGGATGTGGTGAGAGTGGATATGCAGGTGGTTGGTGTGACAGAGCAAGATGCAGAGGACAGGAAGAAATGGAAACAGGTGATCCGCTGTGGCGACCCCTAATGGGAACAGCTGAAAGAAGAAGAAGAGAAATTTGTTAGTTTAATCTTTTCTAGATTTATTATTTATTTTAGTTTTATGGTTTAGAATATCTATATATTTGCTTTGCAGTTTATTAATTTCTTTTATTGAAATATTATTGTCTCTTTGACTTTCCAGTTTTAGTTTATCAATTTTCCCTGTAGATCAAGTAAATTCTTATCCCATTGTTTTTTCTTTAAGGTATACCAGTTCATAATTTTACCATTTAAATAAGATTTTAGAGCATCTAATATATACATCTTAGATACCTCTTTAGTATAATTAAATTCAATGTATGTTTGAATCTCCTTATTAGGGAATTCTTTAAAATCTTTCAAATTGTTTTTATATGCTGCTATTCTTTTAATGTGAATATTGTTATTATGTTTCAAAAATAGTTCAAATGTTATGGTATTGTAATCAGAAAACAGACATGAGGCTACTTTAACTTTACCAAGGCTCATAGTTAATAAAATTCCTGTATTCTGACTTATCAGGAATATCATAAGAGATCTGTTCAGTTGCTTTGTTCATATGATATATAGCATTATATGTGAGGTATAATCTTTGTTAAGTTAATATAGTCTGATTACTTTTATATGAATGTAAATTTGCTTATGTCACAAGAGATAATTCAATAAAGGTGTTTGAAAAAAAAGATGACCTTGTTTCTTCGTATACTTCACTGTCACCTTTTTCTTTTCTTTCTTAGCTTACTCATTGGGAATATCATAGTATAACTTCCCTTTTCTTTGCTATATTTCTCTCTTTCTATGTCAGTATCAGCAAACATTTCCTTTTCTTCTCTAATTTGTTTTCCCTCTACAAAAGGGATCTCAGACACAATGCATCTTCAGTTGTACCATTTTTCTTACTGATACATGTTGTCTAGAATCTTGCATACATTTAGTTTTCTGTAGTACACTAACACAATGAGTTTAAGACTCTGACCAGGTTCTGTTTATTCTTCTTTTACTAGACAAGTGAAGTGTTTCTTATTAATATTCACCTATATGTTTCCTCTCCTCAATACTTACCTACGGCTTAGAATTCTGATCACCCTGTTAGAATAGATACATTCAGTGACTGTTTTTTTTATATTTTTAGTTCTGTTAGTCATTCCAATCTCCTGCTCTGCAGCTCTTTCAAACTTTCTGCATACTGCAATATTTTACTGTGTGACTCTCTTATATTGACTGGTTCTGCTCATGCAAACTGCTCTGCCATAGATGGATGCTGACATATTTATTTAAATGTTGAATGTTCTTCATCTATATCCTTAGATAAATAGCAGTACCTTTTTGAGAATTCTAACACTATTGCTGGATCATTACTATATTCATATGCGCTTTTGAGAGTTTCCGCTGGTCCCCCACCCCTTTTTTTCCTGGTTAGCCCAAGTTGTACATGTAAACCTATTCATTCACTGATCCACTCCCTCAGATTGATATGGTAGCCTCCACAAATCTTTAAAATGAACCAGAGGTAATCCAAAACACTCAAGTCAGGTCTGGTATCCCACCTATGACAGTGAGGGTGACAGGACTAACAAGAAACAAGAGTATCAAGGATTAGTCCAGATAAAATCACTTTAACTAGCAGATCTAGGAGACTCTCTCTGTCTGATGCCCTCCTTGTGGGAGGAATAAAGATGCCTTGTTGCAGTTTGAAGTAGTTTATTCAGGTAAGTAAGTAGGTAAGTATCTGTATCACCATCTTCAAGTGTGACCTAGATAAATGTAGGGGTAAAATGTAAATTCCCTCTTGGGTTGACTCATGAAACCCTCACTGAAAGGAGATGAAATTAAAGGAACACTCCACCATCTCGTACAGTTTAACTCATGTGTTAGGTTTCTTTTCTCCCTACAATATGGTTCCAGCATTGTGTATGTACCATAAACCTGCTTGTAGTTTCTAAAACTTTTATTTCCTTACATTGGATTCAAAGGAAGGGAAAGCCCACCTACTTTTTTTTTAAACTCAACTTCTCACATACTTTGTAGACAAATTTGTCTCTACCTGTATGACATATCATAGACACAGTTAAATCTATAGTTTACCCTGTCAGGTACTGCTGTCAGTCTTAGATGGGTAATTAATCCTACTAATGTCAGGAACACAGCAGCTGATAAAAAAATACAGAAAGCTGTGGAACTGTTTTCCACTGTTTTTATTGCAGAGGGGAGGAGAACTTAACATTCCCCTTTCATAGTAAAACAAAGCAATTAGATCAGCCAGGGGTTTAAAGGCAATTGTCAACTCTTCTAACAAATTTACATAAGCAGCAACACAGTATTGAAATTCTGAGCTTTAAATGTTATTTATAATAGTTTGTGTAGGATTGGGAGGGTGGCCTAATGGTTAAGGTGTTTGCCTTACAAACACAAGATGCAGGGTTTGACTCTCACAAAGGATAATTGGCTAAGCTTAAAATGGCCCATAAGGGCAGTTAGCCTAGTACGACACTATGAACTATAACTTGAGTAGTAGCAAAGATGTATGTGATGTTTAGAGAAAAGTCAGTAGATATTTTTTCTTGTAAAGTATAAATCCATTTACCATTGTCAAGCCCCCCCCCCCACACACACACACACACACACACAGGCCAGAACTGCAGAAAGAGAGTCAGGTGGCAACCCTATCAACTAGGTGCACTGATACTGTTCATAAAAAAGGTCTTTTACCCTTTGTGTGACATCCTTCCAGAGGGGGATGAATATCTGGTACATGCAGATCCATTGTAAAAGATTCCCACTGATTTTGAGCTAGTCCTTACATTGTCAGAGAGCAACCATAATATACAGCTGAATTTACTTTAACATACATTTATTATATGCCCTTGCATTAAGAACACTAAGAAAGGAAATCAGAAGTACTTATCTGTGTTTAAATGCATACACACACATGCTTTTTTACACACGTACTTTGTATAGATACACATATACAGAAACACATACATACACACATACACACAAATATGCTATACTGCTCAAACACTGCACTTAAAGTTACATTTTAGTCGAATTTGATCGAAAGTTTGCTTGTTTGTTTAATTTAACTGTGGAGGCTGCCCACTAAAGTGTGCTAGCCTGTGTAACTAATTTATCACTGTTTCTGCATTTTCTGTGTGTTTCTACCAAAAAAACAAAAAAACAAAAAATAATCCTTGTTTTCCCACCTTCCTCGACTAGTTTAGACCAGTTTACAGGCATTGCTGTATTCTGGGCTGTGGTGTAGTTCCTGTGTTGTCCATTACCTTACTTGGATAGAAGAAAGTTTCTTTGCTCACCAGTGGGAGTGGGAAGCCTTGAGCAGCCTATCTGTCCTTGGGGAAGTGACCTCAGCACAAGAAGCTGTAGTAATTGGTTGTTTGGGACCATTTCCAGCTCTTTTGTAGTTCACTGTTTAAAATCTGCCTCTGGGCATTTTTTCTGGCTATACTGCTCAGACAAGCTCCACGTGGGTTTACAGAGTGGTCCTAGCAGCAGGGAACTCAGAAAAGCAACTACCTTCTGGATTTAAGTATCTTTGCTTTTTTTTCACTTGAAATAGCTTCTGTAGCTTACCTTGAACTAGCCTGAACTGTTTTTAACTGATTGCTGCATTATTTTAAAATCTGCACTTAAAGTTACATTTTAGTCGAATTTGATTGAAAGTTTGCTTGTTTGTTTGTTTAATTTAACTGTGGAGGCTGCCCATTAAAGTGTGATAGCCTGTGTAACTAATTTATCACTGTTTCTGCATTTTCTGTGTGTTTCTACCAAAAAAAAACAAAAAAAATAATCCTTGTTTTCCTGCCTTCCTCGACTAGTTTATACCAGTTTACAGGCATTGCTGTATTCTGGGCTGTGGTGTAGTTCCTGTGTTGTCCATTACCTTACTTGGATAGAAGGAAGTTTCTTTGCTCACCTGTGGGAGTGGGGAGCCTTGAGCAGCCTACCTGTCCTTGGGGGAAGTGACCTCAGCACAAGAAGCTGTAGTAATTGGTTGCTTGGGACCATTTCCAGCTCTTTTGTAGTTCACTTTTAAAATCCGTTTGCGGCTTTGCGGTTGTGCACATAGCGCAGCGCCGGTTAAACAAGGTTAAAACTTTTCTGGCTCCGCCAAGTCTGTTCTTCAAATTTTCCCTTAAGGAAGCTCTACTCTTAGTATAACCAGACTACTCACTGTATTATAAGCCTAGCACTTGTTCTCAATACTTCTTTACTAAGTAAGCACTCTCGTACTAAGTAAAGCACTACATCTACTTACCACCCCTGTGAATACCCACTTCCCTTAAAGGTATACCACTCCCTTATACTGTTCTAGCATGTCGAGTGGTAGATTACTGGAGTCGTCTCCAGTTCAGCTGGTCAATCTGGGCATCTTGAGACAATGCTACAATTGTCTCATGTGCACAGACAACCCTCTCCTCCTCCCAACAAACACAAATACATGTGAGAGATGCAACTATATAGCCAAACTGGAGGCTGAACTCTCTCAACTCAGGGCTGGCATGACCAGACAGGAGGAGATGGCAACCACACACACAACAATCCCAGTCCCACATAGACCTACCACAACTGCAAACCAAACACATAAAAACACAAAGACATACTCAGAGGCTCTAATAAAAAACTTACCAAAACAACAGAGGCTCCCAAAGCAGACATCCAAAAATCCACCACCTCAAAACAAAACACATGCAACACATACTTCAATAAATCAGTGTGTCGACCAATCGCAGCCCTTAAGGCCAAACACCTTGCCTGATACACTAGTAATAGGTGACTCCATAGTCAGACACACTGATGTCCCACTGACCAGGCTGAGCAAGGAGAAGGTGACTGTGAGCTGTCTATCGGGAGCTAGGATCCGCCACATAACACACGCACTCAGGTCACTCCAAAGCAAGTACAAATATGACTCCGTCATTGTCCATGCTGGTGTGAATGACATGAAACGTACCTCCCTGGACTACATGAAAAGAGACATAGAGGAGCTCTCCGATTATGTAGCCCAGGCTGGTATGACCCTGACCCTGAGCAGCATCTTGCCCTCACCAAGAATGATACCACAATACAAAGACAAGATGATCAGCTTTAACAATTGGCTCAAGTACTGGTGTCATTCTAAGGGGATACAATGTCTGTCTGCCTGGGATGATATGTTGGACAAGCCACGGTGCTTCGCAAGGGATGGCTTACACCTGTCACCACTGGGCTTCCGGATATTGGCTAAGGCTCTTGCCACCCCCATAGTGCCTTTTTAGGCAAGGCTCAAAAGACAAACCCACCTCCTTAGAAAACAAAAATGGAAAAAAACTAAGGGTAATGCTGCTCAACGCCAGAAGTCTAAATCTCAAGATGCAGGCACTTGATGCACTCCTCAGCATGGAGAACATCGACGTCTGTGCAGTAACTGAAACCTGGTTCAAGGCTCCTGAGAGCACCCCAGCACTACCAAGCTATACCTCGTATCATGCTTTTCGGCCCCAAAACCCAGGACGAACCACAAAGGGAGGGGGAGTGTCCATATTCATAAAGGACACCCACACCTCCAGGTTAGTAGCAACACATGAAGCATCAGAGACCATACAGGTGCAACTAACCATAGGCAAAACTGCTATACAACTGGTAGCATGTTACAGACCACCCTCCCAATCTCAAGAACCCCACTCAGCCTTCCTGAAGACATTGGAGGATATGAATGTATCACAAAATACCATCATACTGGGAGACTTCAACTACCCAAACATAGATTGGGTACATTATTCTAGCCCTAATACCCTAGCCCAAAGGTTCCTGGAATTCATAAATTCAAATGCACTGGAACAACTAGTCACCTCTCCCACTAGGGAGATAATATACTAGACCTGATCATCACAAACATGGGGACAAAATGCTCCACACCGAAGTATACCCCTCACTAGTGAGATCTGACCACAAACTAATCACCCTGGATATACATATCCCACCTCCACCCCAGCACAAAAGACCACAGTGAAAAACTTCTCAAAAGCAGACTTCACTCTTCTTAAGACTGAGATGGTATCCTTTAAGCCCACTGTGCCAGTGGATACCACATCCCACAATGCGAATCCTCCACAAATGCTTTCTATGGACATCTCCAAGAATGCATGGATCATGCAATCCCAAACAAATCCAAGTCCCTCTCCACCAAATGTAAGCATCCTGTCTGGTGGACCTCAGCCATAAACAAATTGTATAACAAAAGAAGGAAGCTACTGCACGTCAGAGCAAAATCCCATGAAGGGAAGAAATCTCTGATCAACATTAGCAGAAAACTACGTTCTCTCATAAAAACATCCAAGGCAAACTTTGAGAGAAAAATCGCTAAGGACACTAAAGATAACCACAAAGCCTTCTTCAGATCTGTTAGAAACCTGGGCAGAAACCCTCAGATATGCTCAGAGTTGGTTCACAACAACAAAAAATACACTGAACCCACAGATATTGCTAACATTCTGGCTGACAGGTTCAATGCAAATTTCTTGCCTCCTTCACCCCCAAAAGAAGAAATACTTATCCCAGCTGAATGTAATCTCCCTGTCATCTCAGATGTCCAAGTGAGAACCGCCCTAAACAAAGCAAAAAACACAGCATCAATGGGACCTGACGGTATCCCGGGGTGTGTGTTAAGTGAACTCCAAGAGGAGCTAAACCCACACATAAAAATGCTATTTAACCTTATCCTTACTTCGGGATATGTACCTGAACACTGGCGTACAGCAACAGTGGTCCCACTCCACAAGGGGGGTGCCTCTACAGACCCTGGAAACTACCGCCCCATAAGCTTGACTAGCCTGGTCTGCAAAGCTATGGAAAGAATCATTATGGAAAGCATAAACGGAGACATAGGGGACCTACAGACATTTAACCCCACCCAGTTTGGCTTTGTAAAGGGCAGATCCTGCCTTTTAAACCTGGTTGACTTTTTTGAAACAGTCACTAGAGCCATTGATGAGGGCAAAGCAGTCCATACAGCATACCTGGACTTGGCTAAGGCCTTCGACACAATACCCCACTCAGGCATCATAGATAAGCTAAACAGCTTAAAAGTAAACCCTTATGTCACTAGATGGGCTGCAAACTGGCTAAAGGACAGAACCCATAAAGTTAAAATCGCTGGAGCAATGTCAGACTCAAAGCCAGTCACAAGTGGTGTCCCACAGGGATCTGTCCTGGGACCCCTCTTGTTCGGCATTTATTTCTCAGATGTTAAAGCAAACATGGGAGGGCTGTGGCTGACAAAGTTCACAGATGACTGCAAACTAGGCGCCATAGTCGATATACCAGCAGATACACACATCCTACAAAAAGGCCCCACTGAAACGGACAACTGGTGCCGTAGCCACGGCCTTAAACTAAATGCCAAAAATGTATAGTCATCCCTTTGGAAAAACAAAGTACCCACAAATTATCACATAGACAGCAACCCACTGAGTACAGAAAAAGTAATCAGAGACCTAGGGACCCAAGTAGACAGCGACCTCTCATTTGACACCCACGTTGCCAAAGTGGTTAGAAAAACATTCTACCTTGCACACCTCATCATGAAGGGTTTCACATCCAGATCCAAGGATGTCATTGTACCCCTATATTCCTCCCTCATCAGACCCATGATTGAGTACAATGCCCCATTTGGTATGTACCTCACCCGGCACTTGCAACAGCTGGAGAGACCACAAAAGTACCTCACCAAAAGGATCAAGGGTCTCCAACATATGTCTTATTCTGCCAGACTAAAGAAACTTCAGCTCTATTCAGTAGCATACCGCCTGCTCAGAGGTGATCTCTGCCTGATGTACAAGGCCATGTCCAATCAGGATCTGATGGACATGCTCCACCTCAAAAAATCCAAATCCATCAGGACCATGAGAGCTAAAGACTTAAACCTCGGCACAAGTATGAATAGGACATGCTGGAGGGATAGATTCATAACCCAGAAGCTTCCCATGCTTTGGAACAGGATCCCAGTTCATATTAGGCAGAGCCCCTCACTGACTCTCTTCAAGATAAATCTTGATGAGTGGATGGGAGATCGTAAGTTTACCCCAGGGGGTCACATCTGTGTCACTGCTATACAGGGGCACAGTAAACTAATTCTATTATATAAGGGGACCTTCACTGTGTCACTACTAGACAGAGGCACAGTATTCTAGATTTATTCTGTACATTTTTGTACCATTTCATGGGGTGGCAAAAGCCACATCACTATGGCTAGGCTTACAAATGCCCCAGGGCAGATAGCCTAGTACTATACTATGAAACTACTATGAAACTATATGTGTGTGTGTGTGTGTGTGTGTGTGTGTAATATGTGTGCATACAATGAATTTACAATAAACATAGCATAGTTAAGCATTATTAATGTATACAGTCTAGTAAATGTTGCTCATTGATTTACTTGGTCACACATTGCCCAAGGTTACATGTGGAACACATAGCCAATGTTTTTCTGTTAGTATTTTTTTTTTGTATTGATAAGTGCATTTAATAACTGTTATTATCTTTGCCAGTGTAGCGTATGTTGTAGCTGAAAAAGATCCTGGAACCAGTTCACTTTCCTGGTTACCAAAGCAGCAGACAGACTAAGTTTAGAGTCCTACTACTTGTCACTTGTAAATGTACAACAAGGAATCATTTACTGCAATGAGAGTTTTCACACCTCAACCTGAGAGTATGGGGGAGGGTTTATCAAGTTTGTTAGGACTACAAAAGACACTTCTTACAAAAAATGTTTTTATATGCTTTCTTTTGCTGCAAGTAGCTAACAGCTATTTATAGCATAGAAATAGCTCTGTCAGAGAGGTACTGTACTGTCCTCCTACCGAGTTGTATCTCCCTAACGAAAGGGAGCCCCCCACCACTACCACACACCGCGTAGCACCCGGACCCCTAACGCTGCCCTAAGGACTCCAAACTGGTGTGAATGCACTAACCTGACCATCTCATCTGGAACCAAGACTTCTTTTACAAAAAGACATTTCAGGGGAGCCCCCCACCACTACCACACACCGCGTGGCACCCGGACCCCTAACGCTGCCCTAAGGGCTCCAAACTGGTGCGAATGCACTAACCTGACCATCTCATCTGGAACCAAGACTTCTTTTACAAAAAGACATTTCAGGGGAGCCCCCCACCACTACCACACACCGCGTGGCACCCGGACCCCTAACGCTGCCCTAAGGACTCCAAACTGGTGCGAATGCACTAACCTGACCATCTCATCTGGAACTAAGACTTCTTTTACAAAAAGACATTTCAGGGTAAAACACTATTTCCTGTAGCCTAACTTTTTCCAGGAAAGTGTACCACTAGCAGGAACCAGTCAGTACCTCCACCCAATTCAGCAGCATATGCTGCATAAACAAATAAAAGTGAATTCCATTAATAGCAAAGTAGCAGCCTGGAAAGCAATCTAAAATTACTTACTACCAGCTGCCTTTAAGACCCTGAGAACTTCTGGCGGGCCTAGCCTGACGTCAGCGAGTTTTCAAAAGCTCTAGTGTTTTTCCGCCAATTTTTTGAATTCTGGAATCCAGAGGTACTGTACTGTCCTCCTACCGAGTTGTATCTCCCTAACGAAAGGTACGGTACAATTATCAAATCCTTGCTGTTGCTACTTTTTGGATGCTTATGTTTATTCCAATACTCATTGTGTTACTGCGACTATAGTGCTCTCGTACATGCTTTGAAGTGCTCTACTGTGTATATTTACTTATGGATGCAGACAGGGATTTGCCCAGTCGTCGTTGGCTGTAAACTACTGAATATTTGTATAGCCGCTGTAAAATACTGAATATTTGTATAGCCGCAATTCATGATGTTACTGCGACCATAAAGCTCTCGCACATGTTCTGAAGTGGCTGTTTCTGTTTACTTATGAATGCAGACAGGGATTTCCCTGGTCGTTGTTAGCTTTAACCTGCAGAATACTCGTATAGCTATTATATTACCTCTAATAACCAACCTATATTGAAATGACTTAGTCGCAGATAGAGTCAGTGCTTATCCTAACTTAGTAAAGTTGCAGGAAGCCGCAGACACCAGTATGGCGTCCTTTACCTACCTCTATATCATAATCTGACTAGTATAAGAGTGTTTTCTAGGGTTGTCTCTAGTTACTAGTGAATAACAGTGTATCTGCTTAGAATATTTAGCGACAGCTACTTAAGAGTGTAATTGCTCCTTTGTCTCTGAAAATAAGTTAAATTGCCTAAATAATCACTAAGCTGTATTTTTGCTATATTAAACTATGTCTCTTGCTATTGTTTAATCCTAGGGAGCCCCCCACCACTACCACACACCGCGTGGCACCCGGACCCCTAACGCTGCCCTAAAGACTCCAAACTGGTGCGAATGCACTAACCTGACCATCTCATCTGGAACCAAGACTTCTTTTACAAAAAGACATTTCAGGGTAAAACACTATTTCCTGTAGCCTAACTTTTTCCAGGAAAGTGTACTACTAGCAGGAACCAGTCAGTACCTCCACCCAATTCAGCAGCATATGCTGCATAAACAAATAAAAGTGAATTCCATTAATAGCAAAGTAGCAGCCTGGAAAGCAATCTAAAATTACTTACTACCAGCTGCCTTTAAGACCCTGAGAACTCCTGGCGGGTATATTCCCCGCTCCGCTTCGCTCGGGCTCGCTCCGCTCCCCACCCTGCCCTCATATCCCACCCGCCCCCACTACCTCTACATTTATTCAGTCAAATAGCCCCTCCCACTACCCTCCACCTATTACAATCCACCCCCAATCTGCTACTACTCCTCCCATACCTTCAGCCTTACTCTCTCACCAAGTAAAGTCTTCTAGCCCTCCCACCTTGACTTCCTCTTCCTTTGGTCATCATGGGCAAACTCACATTTAGCTTAACCCCTCTCATAGCAATTTTCCTACTTATTCCCTACTATTCAACTAGATATGAAAACCAAACTCTAATGGAAATCCCCTTCCCAAAGGGACACACTTCCAACCATCCAATCCCATCCTCCCTAGTTATCTTTACTTCCCCATACCTTGACAACAGGATAAGCTCCAAAATGGTGCATCTTACCCTCTACCACTCTAAGACATCAACCAACAGAGCCTATCACAAACTGATCTGTAAACTTCAAAGATTCTTAGACCACCTAAAAAAATGTATTACCACCTACGGGGATATCCACCCTAACCCAGGTCCTACCAAGATCCTGGACTCAAACATCCCCAAACTCACCCAAACTTCTACAGGCTCCCTGCTTATATTCCATCTCAACTTAAGAAGCTTGAATAACAAAGTGCACAATCTTCATGCTATCTTAGCTACCCACTCCCCTGATATTATGTGCCTATCGGAAACTTGGTTAAAACCCTCCACCAAGGACGAAGAGATAATCCCACCTGGGTATAATATCCACAGGTTAGACAGGGGCAACAAAAGGGGGGGGCATAGCTGTTATGTACAGGAATACGTTGAATGTCACCAGGTTCTCAATACAACCTCCCAAAGCCTCTAATATTGAACTAATGGCTCTAAAGCTCTGCCTAAACACCCAAAAATCGATAAATCTTATTGTTATGTATATTCCACCAGGGAAGAACACAGAAAAATTAGAACAAACTCTTAGCTGGTTAACAACTAACTACCCTCAAGAAACCATAGTACTTGGGGATTTCAATATTGACTGGTCTCACTGCACGGCAAAAATTAACCCCCTTCCAATCAACCTACATGGCTTCTCCCAAAATATCGCATCACCAACTAGAATAGGAAATGCTCAACAAAAAGAAAGCACCATTGACTGAATACTAACCAATAAGGATCCACTAAACTATACATCTGGAACCCTTCCCAACGACCTTAGCGACCACCTAATCACCTATATTATCAAACACAGAAGCTCAACAACTAACCCCAATCTATAAAATAATCCTTGTTTTCCCACCTTCCTCGACTAGTTTAGACCAGTTTACAGGCATTGCTGTATTCTGGGCTGTGGTGTAGTTCCTGTGTTGTCCATTACCTTACTTGGATAGAAGAAAGTTTCTTTGCTCACCAGTGGGAGTGGGAAGCCTTGAGCAGCCTATCTGTCCTTGGGGGAAGTGACCTCAGCACAAGAAGCTGTAGTAATTGGTTGTTTGGGACCATTTCCAGCTCTTTTGTAGTTCACTGTTTAAAATCCGCCTCTGGGCATTTTTTTCTGGCTATACTGCTCAGACAAGCTCCACGTGGGTTTACAGAGTGGTCCTAGCAGCAGGGAACTCAGAAAAGCAACTACCTTCTGGATTTAAGTATCTTTGCTTTTTTTCACTTGAAATAGCTTCTGTAGCTTACCTTGAACTAGCCTGAACTGTTTTTTAACTGATTGCTGCATTATTTTAAAATCTGCACTTAAAGTTACATTTTAGTCGAATTTGATTGAAAGTTTGCTTGTTTGTTTGTTTAATTTAACTGTGGAGGCTGCCCATTAAAGTGTGCTAGCCTGTGTAACTAATTTATCACTGTTTCTGCATTTTCTGTGTGTTTCTACCAAAAAACAAAAAAACAAAAAAATAATCCTTGTTTTCCCGCCTTCCTCGACTAGTTTAGACCAGTTTACAGGCATTGCTGTATTCTGGGCTGTGGTGTAGTTCCTGTGCTGTCCATTACCTTACTTGGATAGAAGGAAGTTTCTTTGCTCACCAGTGGGAGTGGGGAGCCTTGAGCAGCCTACCTGTCCTTGGGGGAAGTGACCTCAGCACAAGAAGCTGTAGTAATTGGTTGCTTGGGGCCATTTCCAGCTCTTTTGTAGTTCACTTTTTAAAATCCGCGTTTGCGGCTTTACTTGATTTGTGCTATAAGCAGCGCGGTTAAACAAGGTTAAACTTTTTCTGGCTCCGCCAAGTCTGTTCTTCAAATTTTCCCTTAAGGAAGCTCTACTCTTAGTATAACCAGACTACTCACTGTATTATAAGCCTAGCACTTGTTCTCAATACTTCTTTACTAAGTAAGCACTCTCGTACTAAGTAAAGCACTACATCTACTTACCACCCCTGTGAATACCCACTTCCCTTAAGGTATACCACTCCCTTATACTGTTCTAGCATGTCGAGTGGTAGATTACTGGAGTCGTCTCCAGTTCAGCTGGTCAATCTGGGCATCTTGAGACAATGCTACAATTGTCTCATGTGCACAGACAACCCTCTCCTCCTCCCAACAAACACAAATACATGTGAGAGATGCAACTATATAGCCAAACTGGAGGCTGAACTCTCTCAACTCAGGGCTGGCATGACCAGACAGGAGGAGATGGCAACCACACACACAACAATCCCAGTCCCACATAGACCTACCACAACTGCAAACCAAACACATAAAAACACAAAGACATAGTCGGAGGCTCTAATAAAAAACTTACCAAAACAACAGAGGCTCCCAAAGCAGACATCCAAAAATCCACCACCTCAAAACAAAACACATGCAACACATACTTCAATAAATCAGTGTGTCAACCAATACAGCCCTTAAGGCAAACACCTTGCCTGATACACTAGTAATAGGTGACTCCATAGTCAGACACACTGATGTCCCACTGACCAGGCTGAGCAAGGAGAAGGTGACTGTGAGCTGTCTATCGGGAGCTGGGATCCGCCACATAACACACGCACTCAGGTCACTCCAAAGCAAGTACAAATATGACTCCGTCATTGTCCATGCTGGTGTGAATGACATGAAACGTACCTCCCTGGACTACATGAAAAGAGACATAGAGGAGCTCTCCGATTATGTAGCCCAGGCTGGTATGACCCTGACCTGAGCAGCATCTTGCCCTCACCAAGAATGATACCACAATACAAAGACAAGATGATCAGCTTTAACAATTGGCTCAAGTACTGGTGTCATTCTAAGGGGATCAATGTCTGTCTGCCTGGGATGATATGTTGGACAAACCACGGTGCCGCCAGGGATGGCTTACACCTGTCACCACTGGGCTTCGGATATTGGCTAAGGCTCTTGCCACCCCATAGTGCCTTTTTAGGCAAGGCTCAAAGACAAACCCACCTCCTTAGAAAACAAAATGGAAAAAAACTAAGGGTAATGCTGCTAAGCATGAAGTCTAAATCTCAAGATGCAGGCACTTGATGCACTCCTCAGCATGGAGAACATCGGCGTCTGTGCAGTAACTGAAACCTGGTTCAAGGCTCCTGAGAGCACCCCAGCACTACCAAGCTATACCTCGTATCATGCTTTTCGGCCCCAAAACCGGGACGAACCACAAAGGGAGGGAGTGTCCATATTCATAAGGACACCCACACCTCCAGGTTAGTAACAACACATGAAGCATCAGAGACCATACAGGTGCAACTAACCATAGGCAAAACTGCTATACAACTGGTAGCATGTTACAGACCACCCTCCCAATCTCAAGAACCCCACTCAGCCTTCCTGAAGACATTGGAGGATATGAATGTATCACAAAATACCATCATACTGGGAGACTTCAACTACCCAAACATAGATTGGGTACATTATTCTAGCCCTAATACCCTAGCCCAAAGGTTCCTGGAATTCATAAATTCAAATGCACTGGAACAACTAGTCACCTCTCCCACTAGGGGAGATAATATACTAGACCTGATCATCACAAATATGGGGACAAAATGCTCCACACCGGAAGTATACCCCTCACTAGTGAGATCAGACCACAAACTAATCACCCTGGATATACATATCCCACCTCCACCCCAGCACAAAGACCACAGTGAAAAACTTCTCAAAGCAGACTTCACTCTTCTTAAGACTGAGATGGTATCCTTTAAGCCCACTGTGCCAGTGGATACCACATCCCACAATGCCGAATCCTTCACAGATGCTTTCTATGGACATCTCCAAGAATGCATGGATCATGCAATCCCAAACAAATCCAAGTCCCTCTCCACCAAATGTAAGCGTCCTGTCTGGTGGACCTCAGCCATAAACAAATTGTATAACAAAAGAAGGAAGCTACTGCACGTCAGAGCGAAATCCCATGAAGGGAAGACATCTCTGATCAACATTAGCAGAAAACTACGTTCTCTCATAAAACATCCAAGGCAAACTTTGAGAGAAAAATCGCTAAGGACACTAAAGATAACCACAAAGCCTTCTTCAGCTCTGTTAGAAACCTGGGCGGAAACCCTCAGATATGCTCAGAGTTGGTTCACAACAACAAAAAATACACTGAACCCACAGATATTGCTAACATTCTGGCTGACAGGTTCAATGCAAATTTCTTGCCTCCTTCACCCCCAAAAGAAGAAATACTTATCCCAGCTGAATGTAATCTCCCTGTCATCTCAGATGTCCAAGTGAGAACCGCCCTAAACAAAGAAAAAAACACAGCATCAATGGGACCTGACGGTATCCCGGGGTGTGTGTTAAGTGAACTCCAAGAGGAGCTAAACCCACACATAAAAATGCTATTTAACCTTATCCTTACTTCGGGATATGTACCTGAACACTGGCGTACAGCAACAGTGGTCCCACTCCACAAAGGGGGTGCCTCTACAGACCCTGGAAACTACCGCCCCATAAGCTTGACTAGCCTGGTCTGCAAAGCTATGGAAAGAATCATTATGGAAAGCATAAACGGAGACATAGGGGACCTACAGACATTTAACCCCACCCAGTTTGGCTTTGTAAAGGGCAGATCCTGCCTTTTAAACCTGGTTGACTTTTTCGAAACAGTCACTAGAGCCATTGATGAGGGCAAGCAGTCCATACAGCATACCTGGACTTGGCTAAGGCCTTGACACAATACCCCACTCAGGCATCATAGATAAGCTAAACAGCTTAAAAGTAAACCCTTATGTCACTAGATGGGTTGCAAACTGGCTAAAGGACAGAACCCATAAAGTTAAAATCGCTGGAGCAATGTCAGACTCAAAGCCAGTCACAAGTGGTGTCCCACAGGGATCTGTCCTGGGACCCCTCTTGTTCGGCATTTATTTCTCAGATGTTAAAGCAAACATGGGAGGGCTGTGGCTGACAAAGTTCGCAGATGACTGCAAACTAGGCGCCATAGTCAATACACCAGCAGATACACAAATCCTACAAAAAGGCCTCACTGAAACGGACAACTGGTGCCGTAGTCACAGCCTTAAACTAAATGCCAAAAAATGTATAGTCATCCCTTTTGGAAAAAACAAAGTACCCACAAATTATCACATAGACAGCAACCCACTGAGTACAGAAAAAGTAATCAGAGACCTAGGGACCCAAGTAGACAGCGACCTCTCATTTGACACCCACGTTGCCAAAGTGGTTAGAAAAACATTCTACCTTGCACACCTCATCATGAAGGGTTTCACATCCAGATCCAAGGATGTCATTGTACCCCTATATTCCTCCCTCATCAGACCCATGATTGAGTACAATGCCCCATTTGGTATGTACCTCACCCGGCACTTGCAACAGCTGGAGAGACCACAAAAGTACCTCACCAAAAGGATCAAGGGTCTCCAACATATGTCTTATTCTGCCAGACTAAAGAAACTTCAGCTCTATTCAGTAGCATACCGCCTGCTCAGAGGTGATCTCTGCCTGATGTACAATAACCCATGACTGGGTGTGGGTATCTCTGGATTAACCCACAGTCAGCTTTATTTAATCACACCAGCCACACACAATCATGCTAAATGATCTAACTAATAAACAGCCTAGTATGAACCTATAAACTGATTGAGCAGAATCACCAATATCCCATTGTGTGTCCCTCACCCACAACACCAAACACGTTCAGAGAAGTCTGCACCCAGTCAAGGAACCAGCTAACTTTCCAGCCACCTCCCTTATGTTGGCCCTGTTCTCATACTTATCTGTCCAGTCATGGGGGGTGGTGGTGTTGACTAACATGATAGCAATGAGGCTTTCCTCTTAGAAAAAGAGGTCCTTGCCAAGGAATGGTCAAAGATATACTATAATTCATAAGAAACTCTAATATTATTCATAGTTAATTATTATATATTTTTTCACTCTGTTAATGATGCTGTGTTCTGGATAATTTGTTTTGTGTCAAAACTGCTCTCTGAGCCAAGGTCATGACTGAAAAGGATCAATATACAAAGCCACCTACACGGGCAACATAAACAGATAAATAAGTAAATACATACATAAAATCAGTGGAAAAGTAAAAAAAACTGCTCCAAACCAAGACCAAAAGACACGGACACCACAGGTTAGCACTTTCATTCACTTTAATATGCTGTGAACATCATCAGAAAAACACTCTAACCACCCTAAAACAGCATTTAAATACTTAATTAGCAGTCACATGACTGAATAATCATAATTAAAACAAAAGCTCATTTTTGTAAATGTAAAAAAATACATACAAAAATCCATATAGTGGAGACAGTAAAAATAGAAAACATAATTAAAAAGTTTTTTGTACTTTCTAATAAGTATCATAAAATGAAGTTTTAAAAAGCTTTACAACTTAGTTTGCAAAAAGCACTTTAAGTTAACGGTGGCATTTAGACCTGGTTAACTTAGTTAGTTTCTTACATTCTAACCAGGTTTTATAATCACCCAAAAAAGTTTCGTGACTAACAGTATCTATCACTGAAAAAACAAACTTTTTGAAGTCAATACAGATACTAGCATGTTTTGCCAAAGCATTGGTTTGTTCTTTTTTCTTAATTGCTAAAAGATGTTCATTTAAACACCTAGTAGTCTTTCCTATGTAAAAACTTGGGCAGGATAAACATTGTGCAACATATACTACCATTTCACTTTGACAACTATAATATCCTTTGGCCCAAAAAGTTCTTTTTGTGTGACTAAATTCCACTGAAGACGTGTTACTGATGTACCTACACCGTCTACAAGAATTACAAGAATACCTACCTTTTTTCTGAATGACTGCACTTTTTGTGTCAGTTTTTTGTTGCAACCCTGTTCTAATAAACTCTTAATGTTTGTAAGTTTTTTATAAGTAAACATGGGTCGCAGTCTTATAATCTTGGTTAAATCAATGTTACCTAGTACAATTTTCCAGTTGTCAACTATAATTTTTCTAATGGTCCACATCTCATTAACTATAGGAAGTGGAAATTAACAAGTAAAGCTATTGTTCAAATTCTTAGACTGGTCACTGATACCCTGTCCTTCATTCAATGCTTCAAGTTGGGTGTGACCTCTCAAAACTGGACTTGCCTTGCCGTCTCTTAACTTTAGAACTTCATTTTCTATTTGCTTCAGCCATAATCTGCCATGACCTCTAGCCTCAAATAAAGTTCTCAAAATCTCCATTTCTTTTATAAAGTCAGTGTCTAATGTAGTTAATCTACTAAGTCTAATTAGTTGTCCTTTAACAATACCCTTTTTCATATGAGGAGGATGGAGGTGGTCCCTATGTAGATATTGGTTGGCAAACACTGGCTTTCTATAAGTGCTACTAATGAACTGCTTGGACTGAAAGTCAAATGTCAAATTCAAATCCAAAAAGTTGAGACTACAACCAAATTCACTGATGGTGAAACTTATGAAGTCAGTGAAATTGTTTAAGTCAGAAACTAGCATTTCAAAATCTTCATAGCTACCTTGCCAAAGAAAAAAGAGATTAAATTCAATGAACAACTGTACAAACAAACATCAGGAGTAGCTATGGGGGCTAGAGTTGCCCCTGCTTTTGCTAACCTTGTGATGGCAAATTGGGAAAACAAGTTTCTTATTAAACACAGGTTGTTTGATAGGACACTGATATATCGCCGTAACATTGATGATCTCTTTTTTCTTTGAATGCCCAGCTATGTGCCAAACTGCTTGTAGATAGGATCACTCATACTACATCAGAAGATATTGCCAACCTGCTAGCTAATAGATTCAGCACAAACTTCACCCCCCATCCCTGCATACCAAATCCCGAAGGATACCTGACACCAGTCCTCTGCCTAGTATCTGTAGAGAACAGGTCATCTCTGTGCTCGCCAAGGCAAAAACACAACCTCAATGGGACCAGATATTAAATATCCCAGGTTGTATACTAAACAATCTAAAACAAGACCTAGTAGGCCAAATTAGTATTCTCTTTAATCATAGCTTGAAAACTGGCTATGTTCCTGCAGAATGAAGAACAGTAACAGTAATCCCCCTGCACAAAGGGGGTCCATCAACTGACCCTGGGAACTACAGATCCATAAGTCTAACCAGCCTCATCTGCAAGGCCATGGACAGAATTATCATGGACCTTATCAACAAGGACATAGGCAACCTCCAAACCCTAGACCCAACCCAGATTGGCTTTGTTAGGGGTAGATCATGCTTATTAAACCTGGTAGATTTATTTGAGAATGTCACCGAAGCCATGGACAAAGGTAAGAGTGCACGCATCCTATCTTGACCTTGCCAAGGATTTCAACACAATTTCCTACTCTGGTGTCACTGAGAAACTCTCCCAGATAGGGATTACCCCCTATGTTACTAGATGGGTAACCAACTGGCTCACCAGCAGAACACACTCTGTCAAAATTGGTGACTCACCTCCACCAGTAGACCCGTCATCAATGGAGTACCACAGGGGTCTGTGCTGGACTCCTTACTGTTTTGCGTCTGTTTCTCAGAAGTCCAGGCCAAAGTAGATGGACTTTGGCTTACCAAGTTTGCTGATGATTGCAAACTGGGAACAATCACTGAGTTCTCCAATGATGTCAACATATTACAAGAAGGGCTAACACAAAGAAATGATTGCTGCCAAAGCCATTGTCTAAAACTAAATGCAAAAAATGCAGTATTATTCCCACTGACAAAACAGAATTCCCTACAAATTTCAATATTGACAGCATCCCCCTCCCTGAGTTCCAACCCAGTGGTGTTAGACTTGGGAACACAGGTAGTCAACAATCTGAACTTTGACCATCAAGTTTCCATAGTGGTAAGGAAAGCCTTCTATGTAGCGCACCTCATAAACAAGGGCATAGCATCCAGGTGAAGAGATGTTTCAACTCCACTGTACTCGGCTCTCATCAGACCACTAACAGAGTATAATGCACCCTTTTGCATGTACCTCACCAGACACCTGCAGAAGCTGGAGAGACCTCAGAGGTTTCTTATTAAGAAAATACAGGGACTCCAAGCCATAACCTATGTGGACAGGCTGAAAGCCCTGTCATTTTACTCTGTATTTCATAGGCTGCTGAGAAGTGACTTGTGTCTGACTTATATGGCAATCTCCAAACCTCCCCTAATGGAAATGCTGCACATACGCAATTCAAATGGTTCAAGAGTCACTCATTCTAGGGATCTCAACCTAGTTTGTGACATTAACAGATTATGCTGGAGAAACAGATATGTCTCCCAGAGACTGCCTTTTCTCTGAAATAGATTCCTTATTCATGTAAAATGAAGCTTCTCACTGACCCTATTCAGACCTAGATAATGGGATGGGAGACTACAAAATTGCCCCTGGGGTGGCACCCATGTCCCCTCATAGACAGGAGTAGCAAGTGTTGATCACAGACCTACTCTGTTCATAAATTCATTTTGCAAACTACGCAAAAAAGAACAAATGTGGATACTTGGTCTTAACATGGCTAGGCTTGTAAAGGCTCTAGGGCCACTAGCCTAGTAACCTCCTATGAACCTACAAACTCTTTTCCATTAGCATTATGTGTACCCATTAGTTACCCCTTACCACTTTTTCCTCCAGTGAATACTTTCTTATATGTTTTGAGGCTGTCATAATACAACACTCACACTCCTCATCTTATTACCTGGACACCTCCCTTCTGTATCGGTCTTATTACCTGGACACCTCCCTTCTGTATCAGTCTTATTACCTGGACACCTCCCTTCTGTATCGGTCTTATTATCTGGACACCTCCCTTCAGTATCGGTCTTATTACCTGGACACCTCCCTTCTGTATCAGTCTTATTGAGCGGCATTTTACCATCACCAAGGATGATGCCATAATATGAGCAGATGATAACTGATTTTAATAATTGAATTAGCTTCTGGTGTCATTCCAAGGGAGTGCACTATTTGTCAGTATGAGATGATATGATCAACAGACCACATTGCTTTGTGAAGGATGGCCCCACTAGGCTTTTGAATATTGGCTAAAACATTGTCCCATTTTTAGGCAATGCAAAGAAAAAAAACTTTCGACACAGCAAAACCAACCAAAGGAAACCTAAAGATTTTACCGCTCAATACCAAGCATCTAGACAAATAACTCCACTCCCTATAAGCTCTTTTTATCCTGGAGAATACAAACATCTGTGCAGTTACTGAGACATGGTTTAAAAGTGTGGAGTGCACCCTGGCAATGTCTTCCAGACATTTAGACCAGCTACTGCACAGGCAAAGAATAAAGGCGGGGGTGTCTTGCTCTACATCAATAACAATCTCATCTTAAAGTTGGAGAGACAGGAAGATATGCTTGAACTTCCCCACATCCAAATTACTAGTACTTTCCTATGAACTATAAGTCCCATACTATGTCCTTGCAATCTATAGGTCCCTCCCTCCATGACGTAAATCAAACTTACTGGAGACTCTCGCCGTTCAACCCAAAACCACATTTATGAGTGACATGAACTCTCCTCTATAAACTGGAAATCATACATGAAGCCAAACTTGCAGGTGCAGAGATTACTCAAAATTGTAAACCACAAATGCCTTGGACCAGATCATATATATATGCCCATTAGGGGAGCAAACATACTGCAATTGGTCCTCAAAATATGGGTGAATCCTGCACTCCACCCCAGTGTAATGTCCTTGCTGATACGGTCAAATCATAAAGATGTGTCCTTTGAAATAAAAATAAAACCTGTGACCCTAGCTAACCCTGTAGCAGTCAGGAGCTATTGTAAGGCAAACTTTCTATTATTAAGTGATAACCTGGCAAAATTTGAATCCCTGCAGACCTTCAGAACCCCTATGCAGAATTCTTCACAGAAACCATGTACAATCTAGTTAAATAGGTGCATAGAGACAGCAGTGCCTACCAGGAATAATTTCAGGGTCTCTATTATAACATCAACAGGTCAGAATGTCGGCAATGTCCTCATCGACACATATGTACCGAACCGCCACATCATCGATTTTATTCCAAGGGTAAGAAATGGGTCAGCCGTTGTTTTACATCTGCCCTTTTCCCCACTATAGTGTGATCTCTGAGTTAGTATATTTAATTAGTGGGGGTGTGGGGGGTACATCCCCCCACATGGGGGGAGTGGGGGGTGAAGCCCCCTCACTTTATAGCATTTGTTGTATTGTGTCGTGTGTGTTTGGCCTACCCATTTCTTTCCCTTGCAAATAAATTGATGATGTGGCCATTCGATGAAGTAGACGTTTGACACATATGTGTCGATGAAGGTGTTGTTGACATTCTGACTGGTCGAGGTTATAATATAGACCCTAATCTCAGAACAAACTAAAAAAACAAGCCACTGTGATGGAATCTGAACATCAATAGGTTGTACAAGGAAAGAAAAGCATGACAAACGTTAGGAAATGCAATGCCCAGGATGACAATCCTCTCATCAATCTAAACAAATTCAGAGGTAAAAAACAACCTAGCAAAGACAATTTATAGGTAAAAATAGCCTCCTAGGCCAAGGACAACCATAAACATTCTTCATCTGTGTTCACAGCCTTAAAGACCATTCACAACAATGTGAAGAAATAATTGTAAATGGAGCAGGAAATCATAGCAAATCTACTGGCTGACAAATTCAGCTCAAATTCTCCTTGCGTCCATCTCTATGCCACTCCTCAGGGAATACCACTGAACATAAGTTCCAACTATCACTAGGAAGTAGGTTCTAAATACACCCTTCAAAGCCAAGAACACCACTCTGATGGGCCCCTGAAAATATCCCAGGATGTCTCTTTAGTATCATGAAACATGACCAGTAAGAACACTGGACCACAGCCTCCAGTCAGGCTTTGTGCCTCATGAATGTAGGTCTCCATTTCTCATCCTTGTACACAAGGGCAAGCTTTCTACAGACCTCTAGGTGTGACTAGTCTCACATGAAAAACATGGAAATAATCATCATGGAAATGATTAGCAATGACATAGGAAACCTTTAGACACTTGATCCAGCACAGATCATGCCTACTCAGCCTGGTGGACTTCTTTGAGAAAGTCTCCAAGGAAATAGCTAGAGGCAGGGTGATGTAATACTTCCTACCTTGACCTGGTGAAGGCATTTGATAAAATAACCCCACTCAGGCAATACAAATAAACTCAGAATTTGTTATAAACCTCTATGTTACATATATACTCAACCAGCTCTCACATAGGAACCAAGAGGTTAAGATAGGGGAGTCCACCTCCACAAAAAAGCCATTTACTAGTAGAATCCCTCAAGGCTCTGTGTTGGGTTTACTCCTTTTCTGCGTCTAATTTCTGGATGTCAATGCCAAATTCAAGGGTCTCTCACTGACTACGTTTGCAGATGATTGCAAACTGAGAGCAGTCATAGAAGCCCCCAAGACACCAACATCCTCAAGCAAAGGCTAACATTGACAAATAACTGGTGCCAGAACCATGATTTAAAACTCAATACAAATAAATGCATAGTAGTACTTCTTGGGAAGTCAGCTATCCCAGGACACTACCTCACTGATAATACACACTCAGAAGTACAGCCGATAGAATGGAATTTGGAGACATATGTTGACATTAACCTTGATTTCAACCAACGTGTCTCAGATAGTAAGGAAATCATTCTATGTTGATTGACATAATAGCAGGGGTATGGAATCTAAGTTCAAGAAAGTTATCAATCTGCCTTATTTGGCCCCCATTACACCCAACATTGAGTGTAACACCCTCTACAGTATCTACCTGACCAGGCACATGCAACAAATGTAACATCCACAGAGGTTCCTCACAAAAAAGAATACGGGGAGTAAACAGCATGTCCTCTGTGGATCTTCTCAAAGCTTATCCCTATGCTTTGTTTCCTACAGACTACTGAGGGGTGATCTATGCCACGCATAGATGGCATTCTTGGATACTGCTCTGATGGATCTTTTCCCATATCCACAAAACAAACAGTATCAGTACTACCAGCTCCATGGACATAAACCTTGCTTGCAACATAAATAGAAAAACGTAAACTGGAACCGAATAAAACACCAAAAACACCCAAGAGGGTGGTAGAAATGACTGACACCACTGGAACCAAACAACACTGCTTCTAACAGTCAGAAATGAAGTGAGCACCTCATTAATTTTAGAAAAGAAAGAGTTAATATGGCAGATTGCATTGAATGCACACAGCTGGTCCAGAATTAATGAATACCTCTCCGTACATTGCCTACTGAAATCAAAGGCACTAATGAGATAAATAATATGGACTTTTAAATAACTTATTTATATAATTAAAAAAAAACATGATATTTTTGTTAAATTTTGTGTTTTTAAATTGAAAGAGTTAAAGTGCAAAAGATGTTTTAGGGAAGATTGTAATAAACTAGTAGTTGGGTTTTAGGGAAGTGGGTGCTGTCTATTTTAACCATTTACGAATGATTATGCAAATTTCAAGCAATCACAAATGATCATGGATGCTTTAAAATGTTTTTTCTTAATTTTAATTTGTCTGATGAAATTCATTAATTTATAGATGAAAGCCCTCAATAGTTTGTATCATTTTATTAGTTTTAAGTGTTTTAATAAGGATATACATTATTTTAACTTCAGTGGTGGTTTACAGTTTCTTCATGCCATAAGTTCGTGGGTCTCATGTAAAGGGTGGGTTACACAACCTGTTTCATTCGATTTAGAAAGTATGTTTCATCAGTTTCTATTTCATTCTAAAAGATACATAAAAATAGTCAAAACATCTTACATCACATGGCATTCAGGATGCAAAAAGTAGCTCTTATTTATTAGTAACTCTTAACATATGTGTTGAATACATTAAAGGTTTTCTGTCTAGATATTCATATCTATCTACTGGTGATATAAATACCACCTGTGAATTAATGTTTGTTTTATGCAATAATGTATTTCTTTTTCAAGGCAAATATTTTCTTCAAGGAAAAGGGGCAGCAATGAGTACACCTCTGGCTAATAATTATGCAGATCTGCAAAAATATCTTGCAAAATTACCTGCTTTTCTATAAAAGATTTGTGGATGATATTTTTATTTTAGGGACCTACATGAATTTGTTAGTTACTGAACTGACACATATTTTCTTAAGTTTAAAATATTTTCCTCTTCCAGTTGTATTAAATTTTTGCGGATGGCACAGTAGTGCAGTGGTTAATGTTGTTGCCTCATAGCAAGAAGTTCTCTGATTCAATTCTCAGATGGGAGCCTTTTCTGTGAAGTCTAAATGTCCTCCCTGTGTTTGTGTGGGTTTCCTCCCACATTACAAAAACATGCGTCTGGAGTGTTTCTCCCCAGGCCTCCTCTGAAAATTGGCTTGTTCCAAGTCAGACTTTCCTGGTAAGCAAATGTACTGTATACGTTTTTATAAGTTCATAGGTTCATAGGTGTGTACTAGGCTAGCTAATGGCCCTGGAGCCTTTACAAGCCTAGCCCATATGATTACCCCGGCATCATGCCACCCGACCTTAGTTCCAAGTACCTCTGTCGAGCAGAGCCACTAGAGTGATCCCTGGGGTGAATTTTTTTCCCATCCACTCATCAAGATTTCTCTTGAAGACGGCCAGTGAGGTGCTCTGCTTGACACGTATGGGACTGTCCCTCCAGCATGTTCTGTTGATTGTGGTAATAAGGTTGAGGTCTCTGGAGTGTGCGGTGTGTAGGGATTGGGATTTTTTTAGATGTAGCATTTCTGACAGAGCTGGGTCAGACATGGCTTTGTAAGTCAGCAGAGATAACCTCTAAGTAGGCAATATGAAACAAAGAATAGTTGGCGTTTTTTGAGTCTGTCCATATAGGACAACTGTTTAAATGCCTAGGATCCTCTTTGTGATTTACTTTTGAGGCCTCTCCAGTTGCTGCAGGTGTCTAGTGAGGTACATGCCAAATGGGGCATTGTATTCAATGACTGGCCTAATGAGGGAAGAATAAAGGGAGACCATGACCTCTTTCTTCCTGGATGCAAAACCCTTAGTAATGAGATGTGCCACATAGAAGGCCTTTCTGATAAACAATGGCAATATGGTGGTCAAAAGAGAGGTTGCTCTCAACCTGTGTTCCCACATCTCTTATAATGGATTCTGTGTTCAGTGGACTACCATCGATGTGGTAATTCAAGGGAATCATGTTTTTCCCCAAAGGGGGATGACAACACATTTTTTGGCACTGAGCTTAAGGCCATGGTTCTGACACCAGTCATTGGTCTCAGTGAGGCCTTTCTGTTGGAAGTCAACATCACTTGGGGAGTTAATAATAGCTCCCAACTTGCAATCATCTGTGAACTTTGTCAGCCGGAGTCCCTTCGTGTTGGCCTGGACTTCAGAGAAGTAGATACCAAACAGGAGAGGACACAGGTCCAAACCCCCGTGGGACTCCACTTGTGACCCAGGGCCAAACCCCCACGGGACTCCACTCGTGACCCAGGGCCAAACCCCCACGGGACTCCACTCGTGACCCAGGGCCAAACCCGCGCGGGACTCCACTCGTGACCCAGGGCCAAACCCCCTCGAGACTCCACTCGTGACTGGTCGGCAGTCTGACTTGGAGTCAGCTACTTTCACTCTGTGGGTTCTGTTAGCCATTTTGCAACCCACCTAGTGATACAGGAGTTGATGCCTAGCTTAGTGAGTTTTTCTATGACTCCTGAGTGGGGAATGGTATCAAAAGCCTTGGCCAGATCAAGGTAGGCTGTATGAACCACCTTGCCTTCATCCACAACTCTGGTGATTGACTCAATGAAGTCGACCAAGTTAAGCAGGCATGATCTACCCTTCACAAAACCAAACTGTGTAGGATCCAGAGTTTGGAGATTCCCTATATCCTTGTTTATAAGGTCCATGATGATGAGTTCCACAGATTTGCATATCAGACTCGTTAGGCTAATGGGGCAATAGTTCCCAGGGTCTGTAGTCGCTCCTCCTTTGTGGAGAGGGATGACTGTAGCAATGCACCATTCGCTAGGGACAAAGCCTGAGGTAAGGCTGTGATAGAACAGGTCACACAGGTGAGGTGCCAGTTCACTCTGTAGTTCATGTAAAATACAGCCAGGGATATTGTCAGGTCCCATAGAAGCTGTATTTTTGGCCTTGGACAGTGCAGTTTTAACCTGTGCAGCAGTAATACTGGGTGCCTGGCAATCTACTGGTATTGTGATTGGTCCTTTGGGGGGGTAAAGTTGGCACTAAATCTGTCGGCCAGTATATTGGCAATATCTGTTGGCCTGGTATAGGAGGTACCATTGTGCAGTAGCTCAGAGCAAATCTGGGTATTGCTGTGGGGGTTCTTTACATAACTATTGAAGACCTTGTTGTTGTCTTTACTATCTGCTACAATTCTGTTTTCATAGCTAACTTTAGAGGATTTGATGAGGGATCTCAACATTTTGTTGGGGTTGATAACGGAGGTTTTCTAGTCTTGGGACTTCACCTTATTCCGCATCAGTTTCCTCCTCTTGTTGTAGAGTTTATGGCAGGAGACCACCAGATTGGCTTCCTTTTTTTGGAGGAGATTGTCTTGGTTCTACTGGGTAAGGCGAGATCCATGCATTTGTGTACCTGTTCATACAGTGCATTGGTGTATGATTTGGCGGTCATGCAGCTATTCTCCATTGGCATGGGTGCCGTGAAGTTAGCTACCTCACTTTTTAGGAGCCTAAAGTTAGCTTTGGAGAAGTTTTTCATAGTGGTTACCTTTGCAGGGGGTTGGGGGTGGGAGGGATGTGGATTTCCAAGGTGATTAGTTTGTGGTCGGATCTAACCAGGGAGGAGCTGACTATTGGTGTAGAGCAACGGTCACCATGCTAGTAATGACCAGGTCAAGGATGTTGCTACCTCTAGTGGGGGTAAGACCAAGCTTTTCCAGGGCATTGGAATTAATGAATTCAAGGAAACGTTGGGCAACTGTATCAGTACACGAGTAGTTTTCCCAGTTAATGGAGGGGCAGTTGAAGTCACCCATTATGTGAGTGTTAGGTTGGAACCGAATATTCTCCAGGGTGCGTAGGAACATGAAGTGTGAGTCTTGGGACATGGTTAAGGACCTATTGCAGGCTATGACCTGAATCACTGTCTTACCTAATCTTAGCTGCACCTAAAGTATCTTAGACACGTTATGTTGGGCTACCAGTCTGGAGGTGTGCACATCCTTTATGAATATGGAAACACCACCACCTTTGGAGCTTTGGTCCAAGTTCTGGGGCTGAAAGGTGTGGAATTTATTCTATTTTAAAAGATTCCTTGCATCCTTTTCAAACAAATTACCTAAATACCATCTCTGACTATGCATTAACTCCAAGTCATTATTACTTTCATGAAATTAATGGTTTTCAACCATTTACAAGTCATTTGATACATTTACTTTCAGCTTCCAATCTTTTACCAGCTGGGCCTCAAACATGTGTGCATTGCAGCTTGAGTGAGAGTTGTGCTGCTCTGCAATGCATTTTATCCCATCACTTCTAATGCATTTGGGACATTTTTTAAAACCTTCATATACTTACTAAATCATGACCCAAATAAAATCTATAAATCCAAAGTAATGTCAAAGCAGTGTTAGTGTGCCAGTGGCACTACATGATACTACCACCCAACACAGCCCTGTGAATGATTATGCACCGCAGTGCCAGTGGCACTACATGATACTACCACCCAACACAGCCCTGTGAATGATTATGAACCGCAGTGCCAGTGGCCCTACATGAGACTACCACCCAACACAGCCCTGTGAACAATTATGCACCACAGTGCCAGTGGCACTACATGATACTACCACCCAACACAACCCTGTGAATGACTATGCACCACAGTGCCAGTGGTACTACATGATACTACCACCCAACACAGCTCTGTGAATGATTATGCACCGCAGTGCCAGTGGCACTACATAATACTACCACCCAACACAGCCCTGTGAATGATTATGCACTGCAGTGCCAGTGGCACTACATGAGACTACCACCCAACACAGCCCTGTGAATGATTATGCACCGCAGTGCCAGTGGCACTACATGATACTACCATCCAACACAGCCCTGTGAACGATTATGCACCGCAGTGCCAGTGGCACTACATGAGACTACCACCCAACACAGCCCTGTGAACGATTATGCACCGCAGTGCCAGTGGCACTACATGATACTACCACCCAACACAGCTCTGTGAATGATTATGCACCGCAGTGCCAGTGGCACTACATGAGACTACCACCCAACACAGCCCTGTGAACGATTATGAACCGCAGTGCCAGTTGCACTACATGATACTACCACCCAACACAGCCCTGTGAACGATTATGAACCGCAGTGCCAATGGAACTACATGATACTACCACCCAACACAACTCTGTGAACGATTATGCACCTGTTTAACATCAGCACTGCATACAACCCCCCAAATATAGGTTCGGAAGCAGTTATGCACCAATTTACCACTAACAATGCATATAACCACCCAACACAGCTCTGTGAATGATTATGCATCACAGTGCCAGTGGCACTACATACTACCACCCAACCATGCCCTGTGAGCAATTATGCACCGCAGTGACAGTGACACTACATGATACTACCACCCAACACGGCTCTGTGAATGATTATGCATCACAGCGCCAGTGGCACTACATGATACTACCACCCAACACAGCTCTGTGAATGATTATGCACCTATTTAACATCAGCACTGCATACAACCACCCAATATGGGTTCGGAAGCAGTTATGCACCAATTTACCACTGACAATGCATATAACCAACACAGCTCTGTGAACGATTATGCACTGAAGTGCCAGTGGCACTACATACTGCCCCCCCCAACACAGCCCTGTGAATGATTATGCACCTGTTTACCATCACCACTGCATACAACCACCTAATACAGGTACGGGAACACTTATGCACCCATTTACCACTGACAATGCATATAACCACCCAACACAGCTCTGTGAACGATTATGCACCACAGTACCAGTGGCACTACATGATACTACCACCCAACACAGCCCAACGATTATGCACCCGTTTACCATCAGCACTGCATATAACCACCCAATATAGGTCTGGCAGCAGTTATGCACCCATTTACCACTGGCAATGCATATAACCACCAAACATAGCTCCATCACAGGTTACATACCCGCCTACCACTGGAACTAAATACTACCACCCAACACAGCCTGTACACAGTTATGCAAACAGATGCCAGCAAAGACATCTCTGTGAATGGTTATGCACTGCACACCACCAAGTAATGCAGTCTTGTAAATGGTTATGCATTCAGTTAATCACTGCCCCTGCACACTACACAGCACTGTGAATGATTAGGCAGCTGACAAGTTGTCCTTCATACCACCTCCACAGCCCTGGGTACAGTTATGCACCCAATTACCAGTAGCCCTGTACCACAACAAAACTCTGAAGTAATGCATCCGATTACCAATGACTCTGCATGTCACCACCTCCCACAGCTCTGTGAAAGGTTATAGACTGTATTAAAAAGGGGCTGCATACTACACCCACCACAACACTTATGCACCTCACTGTCACAGGCAATTACCACTGAACATCTCTGTGACGAGCTATGCAACCCCATTACAATGGCGCTACATATTACTAACCAAAAGATCTGTGAATGGTTATGCACATTATTACCACAATACTGGACTGCAGGGACTACCACACCTATATCACTCAGAAGCAATGTCTACAAGGAGGCTAGAGAGAGTATTCCCTATGTGCTAAGTAAACTAGAAGGTTGTAGGAAATGCCAAACACACCAGAGGAAGGGAGTCACATAATCCAGTCACTAAAAGGATGACTAGGTTAGCTGAGCAACACTGGCAGCACTTCAAGTGTAGAAATAGAGAGGAAATCTGATCACCGTTATGTAGACAGTATGAGTGGACTGAGGTCCTAAACCGTTATCAGGTTAGGGTCTCCAATCACTGTTAGTAAGCAGGATTTAAATGCTGTCAAGTTATGTGGGGAGAATCAGGAAAAGGGAGCTAATCTTGTACAGCTGTGAATTCTGAATGCTGCCAGAATGTGAGACAGCAGTTAGGATTTCACTTGCATATTCTGAATCAGGCACAGTCATTAAATGTCTTCTTAGCAGGCTTTTTACAGCATTCCGCACCAAACAGGAGAATATCCACATCTCTGACCACCTTTGCTGCATGTATACATGTACTTCACCTAATCCTAGGACAACAGCGTTCTACAAATTCTGAGGCTTTGTGCTGCTCATGTAGGGCAGGAGGGTCATTAATCTCGATCTTTATGACACAAACCGAGTCAACCATAAGTCCCATACTCACCACTTTCACTAAAAATATTGCTAACATAAAAGAGACAGTTGAATAATTGACAAATTATATGCAAAAATCTATAAATAAATGAGAATCATTCCTCAGTAAAAAATACTCTAATTTGATACCATAATACTAGTAAAGTGCAAACCCTCACTAAGAAAGATGGGTAAAACTAAACACTGTCATGTCACATTAGCAAAGACCTCCTCAACAGACTTCCTGAAAAGATTAGATTAATGCAAAAATAATAAAATTAGGTTCCACTAAGTAAGAGTATGTATTTCACTGCTAAATATTTAATAAAACCAGGACTCGTATGTTCTACGGTGTTGCTCTGTTTTCTTAAACTACAAAGCAGTCCAAGACTTAGAACAACTTCAATTTTGATTGTAAAAAAAAAAAAAAATTAATGAGTCTTGGCTCCCCTCCAACGTGTATGTACCACTCCCCTTTTACCAAATATATACATATTACGCCAGTACTGCCAGGTTTGATGAAACAAACTAAATGTACTAGTGCTCAATGTTGGTCTCAACAGCTCATTTAAAAAAAGGATCCACCAACAGGTCTTCTACTAATGCACTTTATTAATATTATACTAGCTCATGGCATTTTAAATTAAAATTCAGTTCAAGCATTATACAATTACAAAGCATTCCACACACTAAATCATTAGCGTCAATTACTTTGTATTTTCAGACAGTTATGATCACAACTATCCCTTCCAGGTGATTCTGGCCCAACCTAGCTGCCTTGATTTTATCAGGGCACAATTTCAGTGACATCTTGAGCACAGTTTTACTGACCAACTTAATTGCATAAACAGTTATGTGAACCAGTCCAAAGGCCTTCCGCAGCCATAAAGCAGACACATACTTTAATATCTTTGCACCACAGCAAATTCCACTTAAAACTGTAGAACATTCATTTAGGTGTTGATAGTATACTGCAAACTAAGCATTAACTATGCAAAAACTATACATAAAGCACTGATTACAGAGAATGCTGGAATTGCATCACTAGCATAATAAAACTGTGTTTATTAGCAATTGTTTACAGGGTAGCCTGACTGAGCAGTGATCCATTATACAGGCATCACAGACATCATTTGCATAATATTTACAATGAAGTTTCCCTAATCAGACATCAGCTGCATTGTTTACCAACAGTTTGATTAAAACCAGTAACAGCTGCATAAATTACATGTGAATATTTTTAAATAAAGAGTTAGACCAGCTCAAAGAAAGGAGGAGGAGGCACAAAGAACATAAGAGAGACAAGATGACAGAGGAGGATATAGTTCTGATAACAGTGCATTCAGTTCTGGGGAGCAAGGCGTTAAGGCACAAATTCACATAGCTAAGTTAGTACAGTTTAACCAAGTGTGGCATACATCCATTTATCTGGTGTTGCTTCAGTTGACATTTGAAGTCTTTCAGGCTGCATACTGTTCATAGGTGGAGTGGGATGGTATGCCATCTATTAACAATGCAGTGTGAATACAGCGAGTATCCTGCATTGCTGTTAGGTGTAGTTATGGAGACTAATGATTTGTCAGTTGAGTGTAAAAGTCTCTTATTAGTAGGAGGTTGAATGACAGATTGAAGAGATGGGAATTTTTCAGGACTGTGTAGTAGTCTGAAGGATGTAATTAAATGAGAGTACAACACAGAATTTAGTTTGAGACAGTTTAGTTGTTTTAAACAGAAGGAAGGCAGTAACTGATTGATACTGCTGGTTGTGAATTTGGCTACTTTACTGTAGCACTGTTCTACTTTGCCTGACAGAAACAACTTGAGACTGGTTAGGATAGAAAATCATATAATATGGTGGGGAGTGGAAAAGTGGCGGCTATGTTTTGTCAAGCAGACTCAGAGGCACCCTAGTGTTTGGTGTGTCATCTTTATGGCTTACTGAAGGCAAAGATCAAATTTCAGGTGGTCATCTACAATCACACATAGTAGTCTAGTGTGGGACTGCCGTTCTATACTGGGCTTGCCAGATGATAGTATAAAGTTAATTTCTTGGGAGGAGAAAGAGAGAGAGTTAGAGGTGGACAATAGTAGTTTGATTGATTCAAGTGTTTTACGTTGTTGAATCAAGCCTCAATGGAGGAGGAGGATTTCTGGGTGAATGTTTGGAGCATGGGCAGTGTCCTAGCAGCACATAGAGTCAGTGGTGTATTGTGCTCTGGTGGCCTCTATGGCTGTTGTGTTTAGGTCTTTGATAAACACGTTATACAGTGTGGTCCTAGAATGGACCCTTGTGGATCACCAACAGGTATAGGAAGGAATGAGAAGACAACACCTTGCAATTTCACTGCTTGGGACCTATCAGTGAGGAATCAGGAAACCAGTGAAGTGGAGGGTGACAGCCCACAGGAAGAGAGTTTAGTTAGGAGAATATGATGACTGACTGGGCTGAATGCCTTGGACAATCCAAAATAGGGTTGAGATTAGAAGACCTGAAACTCTACTGTGATTTATTATACCTATGAATTTTAGAAGGGCAGTGGTTATACTGTGAATGGTTTTGAAATCATGCTGAGAGGGAGAGAGGAAGTTATAAGAAGTAATACATGTAGTAAGTTAACAATTACGCTTTAGGGAGTACCAAAAATCAAACAACTTCAAAATAATAATTTTGTAAGTGGAGCTTTTCTCCCTAGGCCTCTGCTGAAAATGGGTCTTATCCCAGTTGGACTTTCCCGCTAAACAAATGTAAAATAAATAAATAAATAAAATTAAAATAGAAGTGATGAGTAATGGTAAAATATAAACTTGTGTACAAAGAAAGGCTACTAGTCGAATGTATTTATATTGGACTAGTATGCATCTCTTTCATATGTTTCATAATATAGTTATAGGACAGATGCTGCAAAATTCTAGATTAACTACCAAGAACGGTCAGAGAATCAGAGAACGGTCCAGGAGCTGGGAGAAAAGGAAAAGAACCCACTCGGAAGAGAATGGACAACAACGGCGACGACAGAGGCAGTAAATGACTTTCCTTCTTCTTCTTCATTGTTATTTTTTAATTTGTCTAGCTATGTTTTGAGTAATTCTGATATAAGCCTTCTTAATAGAGGCTTATCCTTTGTGCCTTCCCAAGCCAGCTACCTTCAAGATATTTTGATAGATATTAGAGTTTTTAGCCGTAAAATAGCATTGAAATTGATGTTTTACAGTGAAGGAAATAGCAATCAAGTAAACAGGAATGATGCTCCATGTTATAGAAAGAAAAGTATGTATTGCCCACCATTGCCAAGTCATGTTGAATGTTTTGTCAAGTTGTGTGAAAAGAGTCTCTATGATTATTTTTATCAGGGTAACAGGAAATGCATGTATTTCAATATGAATACAGATGAGAGACTATCACTACAAGAATTGATAGAAGAACCCTCGATTATCATTAGACCCGCTGATAAAGGGGGAGGCATAGTAATACTAGACACTGAGCAATATAATGCATCCATGTTGTTAATGTTAAGTGATCAAGATACATATATTGAAATTTCTCACAGATCATTAAATGGAATATTAAGTAGAATTAAAGATGAAATATATGACATGCTGATGTGCCGCCAAATCAGTAAGGAATTATACGACTACTTCAGTATAGGATCTCCACAGATACCACATATAAAAGCATTACCCAAAATGCATAAAGGTGTATCTCCACCTCCTCTCAGGCCCATAGTAGATGGTGAAGGATGGGCCACGCAAAATATCTCTGTTTTTTTAGAAAAAAGTTTGAGGCCCATCATGAACCAGATCCCCACCATATTAAGAGATAGCTATCAGCTATTGGAAATGTTGGATAATCTTGCTGTAAAATTAATTCCTGGGGTTCACATGTTTATTACCCTAGACATTCAAAGTCTCTTTACATGTATCCCCAACGATCAAGGAATACAAAGCGTCAGGGAGTTACTGCAATTCTATCCTGAAATTAGTAGAAACAAGAACATATTAATGTGTCAGCTGTTGGACATGGTTCTTTCTAACAATGTCTTTTCATTTTCTAACCATATATATCTTCAGAAGTGGGGTGTTGCCATGGGCACACCCTGCGCTAACACCTACGCTAACTTGGTGGTGAATTGGTGGGAGAGAGAACATTTGTTTAATCATCACATGTTTAAGAATGTTGTTTTATATTCTAGATTTGTAGATGACATCATAATTATATGGGAGGGTACAAGGGAGCAGTTCTCCAGTTTGTTACAGCACATGGAAAGCACCACAAGCTTTCTAAGATTCACCATGGAAGCCTCTTCCACAGAAATTAATTTTTTGGATCTCAATTTAAAGATGGAAGAGGGGAAGATTATATCTAGAATCCACAGAAAGAGCTGCTGGAAAAAACGCTTTGCTGAGTTATGATAGCATGCACCCCAGGCATGTCTTTAGAGGCATAGTGAAAAGTCAGTTTACAAGACTCAACAAACTGTGTAAAAAACAGACAGATCTCAGGATAGAGGCAGATGTAATGGAACAACTTTTCCTGCAAAGGGGTTATGACAAGAAAATGGTGAGGGAGATTAAAGATCAAGCACTTAGGGATATGGATAGGCCATTATTGGAGAGGAGTGGGTGGAGATTCTACAACAATAGTAGGAGAAGATCTAATTCTAAATTTCAAGAAAGGATACAGTTCTTGACCACATACACTAATGATAATAAGAGAATCACACAAATTATAGAACAGCATTGGCCAGTATTGACTGTAGATGAGAAGACAATGAAATTAGTAGGAGAAACACCAAGATTCATCTACAGAAATAACAAAAACCTGAAAAGGTTGTTATGTAAGACACACAAGAAAGGGATGCATTTAGTTCCAGAATTGGATAACAAAGGAACGTTTGCATGTAACAGATGTAACATGTGTCAGTTTATTACAAGGGTTCAAGAGTTTGTGCATCCAACTCTGAAATATGAATTTAAACCCCATTTTTATGCCTCTTGTAATACTTGTAACGTTATATATTTAGCAACATGTGAAAATTGTACAGCATTCTACATAGGACTCACAAAAAGAGAATTTAGGAAAAGAATCTACAATCACATATATGACATAAAGAAAAATAATGAAACCAATGCATTGGCTAAGCATATAAAGCAACATATATCACACAGCTTTAGGTTCAGGATACTACAAGTAATTGAAAAAGATAGGAATGGAGGTGAGACGGTGAATATCCTGGAACAAAAGGAACTATACTGGATTTTAAGGATGAGAGCACATCATCCACCTGGGCTAAACCAGTATGTTCCCATGGCACCCATGCTACGATAAGTTTAGCATGAAAAGATACATTGGTTTATATTTGTTGGTCCATGTAGATTATATATGATGATTTATAGGAGGTTCATCACTCTATGGGTATGGGCTAATAATCATACTTACATATTTGTCTATGAGCTTCATGGTGGCATCGAATGAATTGTATTTATAGTAAACACTGTAGTGTCTGTGGTATAACAAACACAAATTTGATATTTTGCATATTTTAATATAGATTTATGTTAATATATACATTATATGCTCTACATAATAATTTTATAGTTTTATATATATATTTATTGATTCTCTATATATACATATGGTTTCCATACATTTACATGTATTTTTTTCTTATATACTGTTATATGTTGGTTTATATTGATTGTACACATATATATATATGGTATAGAACCAGCAATAATGGTTTAGCCCATATGTATTTTGCACTCAGCACTTTATGATTGTTCAAGTTAATAACGATAATTGAGTTATATATTCATCTATACTTGTATTTGCATTTATATATATATATTTATTTATATGCAGGTTTTCTTAATGTATTTAAGTATATATGCCTTTTAGTACCTATGAGTTGATATATATATGTTAGATAGGGATGAATATATGTTTATAAGATCTGCACGATGCACTTTATGTGTCTACATATGCTTATTTGTTTACATATTTATGTGCTGCTTTTTATATATCGAATCATATTTATAGATTGGTTAACATGATTCGATATATATGTGTTAGTCAGGGATCAACATATGTTTACAAGATCTGCACTATGCACTTTATCTGTTTAAATATGTGGGTATATAGGTATATGCATATCTTTGCATATACATATAAGATACATACCATATATCTTATCCGTTCATACATGTAGGTACATAGATATATGCATACCTTAGTATGCATATACATGTATTCACATTGTATTCATATATTTATTGATATTTATTGATACATCACTATTCTTCATTTTGTTTATAAATGGTAATTAATAAGTGTATATATTTTGACTACATATAATATGAAAGCAACAGACAGAATGAAGAGGTAGTTAATGAGATATATGGCTTGGATAAGTGCTAGATATAAAGGGAAGTGATTTGAGATCTATTAATATATATGTTCATAGCTAGACCATTTTATTTTATTTTTCTTTGTTTTGTTTTATTTTGATGTTTATTCATATATATCTTGCATTTTGCATTTTAACTAAATATTACTTATGTTTAATATGTACATTCAAGTATATTTTATGTATACATAACTCTATATATAACATTGTAAAATAAATCACCGGGTATATTAGATTAAACATAGTGCCATTGCAACTTTAAGAAATAGCTACGCTGCTCAACAGAGACAGCTGGTTCCAATTAGCAATTTAATTGTATCAATTAGATGAATGCATATACTATATAAACTGAGCTGCTACATTGTATATTGAAATCTGATGAAGCGTATTTTAGATGGTTCTACCTGACATAGTCGAAACCACACAACACCGACAACGACATCACCGACACCACATAATCGACAGTCCATTAACACGAAACCTCACATACCCGACAACGAAATAACCGACGGTACACAAACACGAAACCCCATACACTGCACACACCACAATAACAACAATTAAAAACAAAACACATCCCCATTCCACAAACCACACACACACAACACAAGCACACCAAAATCCTTACAAACCCACACTAAACCTTACCCTAACCCTAAGGTCCGTCACTATCGCACGCATTCTAACCCGCCTCCCTAACCCTAACTCACTTAACCCACCCCTATCGCTCCCTAACCCTAACTCACTTAACCCACCCCTATCGCTCCCTAACCCTAACTCACTTAACCCACTCCTATCGCTCCCTAACCCTAACTCACTTAACCCACCCCTATCCCCACAGACCGTCAATATCCACACTTACCTGACTCGCACCCTAACGTCCGTCACTACCGCATACTCACACAGCCTTTTCCCATGTCGGCATCCTCGGCGTCGGTGTTGTCATCCGTCGTGTCGGTCTTCTGCATTGTCGATGTTCTGGAGCTCCGGATTCCGTTGTCGGTCTTCTGCGCTGTCGACGAAGTCAGGTAGAACCATTTTAGATACGTGAAAGCGCTCATTTCGTAGTTCTCTAATTTTATGGAATAAAGAAGAAGTTTGCTTTATCCTGGACTGATTTTGTCTCTGTGGAAATAGAACTGAAGTAGCCGTTTTGTTCTGGTTCACTTGTGTTTCTTATTTGCAAATAAATAAAATTAAAATAGAAGTGATGAGTAATGGTAAAATATAAACTTGTGTACAAAGAAAGGCTACTAGTCGAATGTATTTATATTGGACTAGTATGCATCTCTTTCATATGTTTCATAATATAGTTATAGGACAGATGCTGCAAAATTCTAGATTAACTACCAACAAGAAACAAGCATCTGAACAGCTAGATTTGCTAGTCTGTGAATTTATTAACAGAAGCTATGAATGCTTTTTTTTGGAGAGGCCTGGATATCTGAAGCTTAATCTTTTTTTACATTATTCAAATAAAATAATGATTTTAAATTAAGATGTACTATTATGTACAATAGACATACGTGTTGTTTTAAGAAGATTATTTCTAAACATTGGCATATTTTTCATCTATTAAACTTATGAATGGAGGTTGCTGATAGTCAATCAAATTATGGATATAAAAGGTGCTGAAATCTTAAACAAATTCTCTGCTATAAGGAACAAGATTTTTATGTTAACTGAAGATATAGTCAAAGGAAAGGAACTTTTGCCAGTAATGAATGTAAATTTTGTAAACATCTAACTTGTATATGCAAATTTAATCAGCCAATCACTACTAAGTCTTTTTGGTGCAATTATTTTGTAGACTGTGATACTGCTAACATAGTTTATGTACCTATATGCTGAATCTGTGTAGCGTTCTATGTTGGAAAAACAAATAGGAAATTTAAAGAATACATTTGCAAACATCTTTCTGCCATAAAACTAATGCTTTATATAAATATATAGCAGATTCAAGCTTAGACCATGTATTTAAATTCATGGCACTTGAATTAATCTTAGTAAGTAGAAGAGATGGCAACATTTACACTAGAATAGAGTGCATAGAATATAAATGGATTATAACTTTAAGAGCTGACTCATAACCAGGGCTAAATGATGCAGGAAGTTTAAAAACAGTTTTAAAACATAAACTATTAATTTGATTACAAATGATTAAACTATTCACACTACTACTGTTTTTATTATTTGTATTCATTAGTTTATTTAATTATTATAGAGTGCTACTGTAAATATGTAAATGTTAACCAATACCTTTCTTTATGTCTAATGAACTATTAATGAGTTTTAATACATTTTTAGAATATGACATCACATGATTTTTATCTCTGTTTAGAGAATGGGTGAACTATAGATCACACCCTGATTGGAGCATGTTCTCAGTAGGGTGTTGATCTAGAGGTAATGCCTGCTGAAAAATGAGGCGGCCACTTCGTAGCAGCACACCAAGCTGCCGTGGGGCTTGGACAGAAAACCTAACAGCCACCATTATTTTATACTCACTAAGCAGTGCTTCTGCTGTTTAGTGAGTATAAAATATAAAAAAGAACAACATTTTTAAAAAGTGTGTGTGCTTGAGGGTATACATGCATGTTAGTGAGAGCGAGAGCAATTGAGCTGCTATTTTACGCTCGCTAAAGAGTGCTTTTGTTGTTTAGCCAGTGTAAAAACTAAAAAAAAAAAAACATAAAAAAGTGTGTGGGTATGTGTTGAGCTCATCCGTTTTGAACTGTTACTGAAATAAAATCTAAGGTATTTGGACACAGAGGAATGCATAATATGGTCACTCTAAGCTGGGATATTCTGTACACTTTCGGGAATATGCTTGAGAATGTCCTACCCTTTTGGTATTTGGCTGTCTTTGTTGTCTGGTTAGACTCTGCTTACTATATTCACAAGAAAAGGTGGTGCAACTGAAACTATTTTGAACTACACAAGATACCTTCTCCAGACCTCAGGATAGGTATAAGAAAGGAGACCTTATGATACAAGCAGAGTATGAATCTACCAAAACAATCACTGGGACCTGTAGAAACTTCTAAAATTGGTACACAACTTCATAAAATTGGCATCTAGGTGCAAACATGACTGTGTTATCCATGCACGTGACAGCTGACTTCCTTCTAAGCAGCGATGAAATCTTCCACATGCATCTCGCTGTGTGTAGTCTACCTTATTTTTTTTTTTGGCATTTCTGCCATCACTGGGCAGTGAACCCTACCTGCCATGACTGGATACACAATTATCTATATCTATTTCATGGAGACAAATAATTTGCTCTAATAATGTCTCATAGTTGCTGTAAGATGATAAATGTTGTCTTAAAAAATGTTAACTTGTTTTGCATTTCATTAAGCCGCAGAAAGTAGGACTGTTTTCTTTTAAGGCACCTGGTGGTGTAAACCTTGGCTGTAGATGATTGTCAGCGTTGAAGTGACACCCCGACTCCTCGTGCAAAAATGTGAAAAAGGGGCTGTGGACTGGTAGAAGGGTTTATGGTCCCCCAATAACTTTCTTTTGCTCCACAACATGAAATATACCATCACAGAACAAGACTGTCTTTGCAGCATGTTTCAATAGGAAAGACTGATTTGATTTCTGTTGGAAGTTCTGTTCCTTGTTAAATGTTTTCTGGCAAATTGCTCTGGATTATAGACAGCCACTAAATGTCAGTTATGTAAGTTTCAGACTTTGTCCTACAGAAAAATGCTTGCTAATGTAACTTTCTAAGTATATAAGAAATATTTAAAATCTGCTTCTGATTGTTTGGCCTTTGTCTCTGATTCTTCAGCTAAGAGGTTGGTTAGGCATGGGCAGTGTGTGATAGAATGCATTGTATGGTTCTTGCATTAATGTGCTGAAATATTCATTAAGGATATCCACATCTCCAGGCTAGTTGCTCAGCATAATGCATCCGAGATTATCCAAGTGCAACTAACTCTGGTCAAGATCACAAAATAAATTTTAACTTGCTACAGATCTCCCACCATGCCCCAGGCTTCCCACTCCTCATTTGTTCATACACTGGACAATATTAGGGTACAACCCAACACCCTAATAATGGGCGATTTCAACTACCCCATCATTTACTGGGAAAACTACTCATATACCAACTCTTTTGCTCAACGATTTCTGGAATTCATAAATTCCAACATCATGGATCAACTTATCCACACCCCTACCAGGGGCAGCAGTATCCTAGACCTGGTCATTACTAACATAGGCGACCTGTGTTCCACACCAGAGGTCAATTCCTCGCTGGTCAGATCCAACCAAAAGCTAATCACCCTAGACAACATCCCACCTCCCCATTAGGGAAACCACTGTAAATAATTTCTCCAAAGCCAACTTCATGCTTCTTAAAACAAAAGTGGCAAACTTTACAACACCCATGCTGATGGACAATAGAGGTATGACTGCTGAATTCTACACAAATGCACTTTATAAACACTTACACAAGTGCATGGATCATGCTATCCCTAACAGAAACAAGATGCTATCCTCCAAAAAAAGGAAGCCAATCTAGTGGTCACCTGCCATAAACAAACTCTACAACAGAAGAAAGAAACTGTTGCAAACAAGAGTAAAATCACATGATTGGAGGAACTTCCTGGTCAGCCTCAGCAAGAAGCTGAGATCCCTCTTAAAATCCTTCAAAGCTAGTTACAAAAACAAAATTGCCACTGATTCTAAAGACAGCCACAAAGCATTCTATAGCTATGTCAAGAATCTCAATGGCAACACTCATGTCTGCTCTGAGTTACAGCACAATGGCACTAAACATACAGAACCAACTGATATTGCCAACATCCTGGCAGATAGTTTCAGTGCTAACTTTACCCCTCTCTCATCCCCTAAATGACCCATCTCTATACCAGAAGAATGCAAAGTTCCTGGAATCACGGCTGCACAAGTAAAAAACACACTTTCCAAAGCCAAGAACACAGCATCCATGGGACCTGACAACATCCTAGGCTGTATTCTACACAAAATACAGAATGAATTGGCACCCCACCTAAGCACCATGTTCAATCATAGCCTCACCTCAGGCTTTATGCCCACTGAATGGTGCACAGCAATGGTTAGCCCACTCTACAAAGGGGGAGCCACCACTGACCCCAGGAACTACTGCCCTATTAGCCTAATGAGCCTGGTCTGCAAGGCCATGGAACATATCATCATAGAACTTATAAACAAAGACATTGGTAATCTCCAAACACTGGACCCCACCTAGTTCAGGTTTGTAAAAGGCAGATCATGTCTCCTAAACCTAATAGACTTCTTTGAAGCAAGCACCAAAGCTGTAAACGAGGGTAAGGTGGTTCACACAGCCTATATACATCTCGCCAAGGGTTTTCACACCATCCCCAACTCTGGAATTATAGATAAACTCCCTAAACTAGGTATAAATCCCTATGTCACAAGATGGGTTGCCAACTGGCTCATTGATAGAACCCACACTGTGAAAGTAGCAGACTTCAAATCCGACCTCAGACCAGTGACAAGTGGAGTACCACAGGGTTCAGTCCTGGGTCCTCTCCTGTTTGGTATCTACTTTTCTGAAGTACAGGCTAACACAGAAGGTCTTTGGCTAACGAAGTTCACAGATGACTGCAAACTAGGAGCCATAATCAAAACTCCTAATGATGTGGACATCCTACAAAAGGGCCTCACTGAGACAGATGCCTGGTGTCAAAGCCATGGCCACAAGCTCAATGCCAAAAAGTGCATTGCCATCCCCTTTGGTAAAAACTTTGTACCCATGAGCTACCACCTAGGTGGTAGTCTACTTAACACTAAAAGTGTGATAAGAGACCTTGGGTCACAGGTGGACAGTAGTCTCTCCTTTGATAATCACATCACCATAGTAGTCAGGAAATCCTTCTATGTGGCACACCTCATCACAAAAGGTTTCTCATCCAGGAAAAAAGAGGCCATTGTTCCCTCTACTCATCACTCATTAGATCCATTATAGAGTAGAATGCCCCTTTTGGTATGTACCTCACAAGACATCTACAACAACTGGAAAGGCCACAAAAATACCTCACAAAAAGGATTACCAGCCTCAAACAGATGACCTATGCAGACCATCTGAAAAAACTCCAGCTTTACTCCATCACATATAGCCTACTCAGAGGCGATCTCTGCCTAACATACAAAGCTATGTCAAACCCCGAGCTTTTGGACATGCTCCACTTAAATAAATCCCAATCCCTGCGAGCTACATGCTCTAGGGACCTAAACCTTGTTACCACAATAAACAGAACATGTTGGAGGGATATATTCCTGTCCCAGAGATTTCCCATACTCTGGAACAAACTACCTATCTATATCAAACAAAGCTCCTCATTAGCACTCTTCAAGAAAAATCTTGATGATTGGATGGGAAATAGGAAATTCACCCCGGGGATCACCTCTGTGGCTCTGCTCAACAGGGGCACAGGAAAATAATTTTATTGGGTGGCGAAAGCCAGGGAACCTTTTTGGCTAGGCATATATATGCCCTAGGACCAATAGCCTAGTACCTACCTATGAACCTATGAAATATGCTTCTTGGTCAACATGCATTTGTTCATTAATTTTTATCACAAGCAAACATATGGAAGACTGCAGTCATATAAAGGGCTGTAATTGATAGTGTGTGTGTGTGTGTGTGGGGGGGGGGGGTTCCTGCATCCCAGAGTAGTTACTGTGTAAAGAAAAGAATCAATTGTAGTAAACAGGAGCTTCAACATATGTGCCATGTTGTTAGGTGCAATCCTTGGTTTCCTTTTTTTTGTTGACTGTTGAATGTATACTTATCAGTCTCTGAATAAACTGCAAAGCATAAAGCCTATATGTTTAATAGTAAAATATCAAGTGTGAATGCATTTTAATGTAATTTACTTTTTGCAGGCACGTAGACGTGAAATGCACTGTGTTGGACTACAACCGATTGGTACTTACTACAGATGAATTAAGGCTATGTACTGTTAATGAGCTGCTTCCTGAAATGCAGCTTTTGATTCTCTTAATCATTCTTTGTTTGGTGTGAGTCTGACCAACTTATTTCACCAGACAATGCTCCTAGGTTGTCCTTGAAAAAAGACAGTTGTGTCCCTCAGTTTGCTTCAAATTCTTGTCCTGTCCCTCAAAACATTTTTTTTATTTTCTTGTGGTCATTAGAGATTTATACTTCTTATTATTCAGAATCTACACTCTGATTGAAAAAAAAAACTTATTCTGGTAACTTTTTAGAGCAATGTTTAAATATCTTTCCTGATTTTATCCCAGGTTCTTTTTGGCTTTATCCAGAATTCTTGACCAAACACATTGGGAGGCATGGTGTGACTGCAAAACATTCATATCGTTTGTCTAGAGGTCTATCTGCTTACTTAGTGAGAGAAAGTGAACAGAACTGGTTTTGTCTGGGCAGGGCATTTCTGCAACTGTATTGTTTGGATAATAGGTCTGTTTCTGCCTTCTGTGCCTTAAATCAGATATACCTGTTACTCCAGCTGTGCTGAGAGACTGACTTACTGCCTCCTGTGATATTCAGAAAAGATAAGTGTTTATTCGCATTTTTCATCTGCACATTTAATTTAATATCTCTGTAATCTGTGCAACTGCTTTTTACTGTCCTTTTGTTGTGAGATAGAACTAATATCTGTTGGTGTTGACCTCAGTTTGTAGTGAAATTCTTTGTCTAGAGGCCCATTTGCTTACTTAGTGAGAGTAAGTGAACAAAACTGATTTCATCTGGGAAGGGCATTACTGCAACTGTATTGTTTAGATAATAGGTCTGTTTCTGCCTTCTGTGCACTAAATCAGATATACCTGTTACTCAAGCTGTGCTGAGAGACTGACTTACTGCCTGCTGTGATATTCAGAAAAGATAAGTGTTTATTCTCATTTTTTGCTTGCACATTTGATTTAATATCTCTGTAATCTGTACAACTGGTTTTCCCACCCAGCCACCCTGTTCTTGTGGTGGTCTTATGTCTTGGTGGCTTTGAGTTGCCCACCTCTGGTATAAAGTTGATACTGGACACCCCCCCCCAGTCACATTACATCAGCTCATTCTACTGTTAATAGTGAGAACTTAGCAAAGGCCCACCCCTTTAGCTTCTGCATATTGAATTATCTCATTATCTTCTGCCTCTTCACTTTCTACTAAAAAAAATAAAAAAAAAAAAACTGTTTCCTACCTCTCCTTGAACTAGTGTAGCCCAGATACAGATTTGCTGTACCCAGGATTTTTTGTAAGCTTCAGAGCGGTGCTCTTCGTTTTGTAAGCTTCAGAGCAGTGCTCTTCATTTTTTCTCTTAGATCTGCTTGTTCTCTGCTCTCCTGCACTTTTATTATCTTATTAGTGTAGCACTTTAAACTATTCCTGGTGCCAGAAAGTCTGCTCTTCAAATTTTCCCTTAGAACTAGCTGGTTTCTCAGTAGTAGTACTAAAACCCGGTGATTAGCACTTGCTCTAAAACCTGCTGGAAAGCATTAGGAAGCCTTAAACTGGTACAAGCACTCAATTCTCCTTGTTAATAAGGAGAAATTAATTGTAGGCACTAAACAGCCTGTAATTGCAAAGTACCTTGCCAAGGTAAGGGAAAACTGCTCTTGTACTTTATAAAAGAAACACCAAACCAGGCATGTCCAAGGGTCATTTTCTGGTGATTTATCCTGTCCACCTGGTGAATCTGAGCATACAGGAGCAATGCAGCAATTGCCTCATATACACAGACAACCCTCTCCTCCTACCACCCAACACTACAACCTGCGAGAGATGTACTTACATAGCCAAACTGGTAGCAAAGCTCTCTCCAGCCAAGATTCTGCTAGACAGTCAAGAGGAGAAGGTAATGCCTGCACTACACCTTAAGCAACACATAGCCCTTCAAAACTCACAGCACCAACACCCACACATAGTAACACTAAACCCACTTATGTGGAGGCCCTTAACATTAACTTGCCCAAGCAACAAGGACTTCCGAAGCTGAAACGCAAACAAACACCAATCACAACCAAAGTGACACATAGCTCAAAACAAAAGTGTGCCACCAAACAACAGCCTCTAAGGCAAGACAGCGTACTTAACACTTTAGTCATAGGTGACTCTATAGTCAGGCACACTGACGTCCCACTGACCAGGCTGAACAAGGAGAAAATGACTGTCAGCTGGCTGTCCGGTTCCAGGATCTGCCACATAACTCATGCACTTAAGTCACTCCACAACAAGTACAAATATGACTCTGTCATTGTCCATGTTGGAGTGAATGACTTGAGACGTACCTCCCTGGATTACATGAAAAGAGACATGGAAGAGCTCTTGGATCATGTGGCCCAGGCAGGTATGATTTTAGCCCAGAGCAGTATCCTGCCTTTGCCCAGAATGATACCACAGTATAAGGACAAAATGATTGACTTCAACAATTGGCTAAGTTTCTGGAGTCATTCAAAGGGGAACCAATATCTGTCTGCCTGGGATGACATGATCGACAAACCACAATGTTTTGTCAGAGATGGTCTGCACCGGTCACCCCTGGAATTCAGGTTACTGGCTAAGGCTCTTGCCATCCATATAGTGCCTTTTTTAGGCAAGACTCAAAGGACAAAACCACCACCGTAACAGATATAAGCAAGCAAAATCTGAAGGTAATGCTGCTCAATGCTAGAAGTCTAAACCTCAAAATGAACTCTCTCAAGGCACTCCTAAAAATGGAGAACATCGATATCTGTGCAGTACCTGAGACCTGGTTCAAGGCACCAGAGAGCACCCCTGCAATACCAAGCTACAACTCTTAACACACTTTTCAGCCACCAAATCAGGACCAAAGAACTACATGTGGAAGAGTGTCCATATTCACCAAGGATATTCACACTTCCAGGCTAGTTGCCCAACACAATGCATCTGAAATTCAACAGGTGCAACTAACACTAGGTAAGACTGCAATCCAAATTGTAGCTTGCTACAGATCCCCACCATGCTCCAAGATTCTCACTACACCTTTCTAAACATACTAGATAATATTATGATACAACCAAACACCCTAATACTGGGTGATTTAAACTACCCAGCCATTAATTGGGAAAACTACTCGGGTACAAACACCTTTACCCAACAGTTCTTGGAATTCATAAATTCCAATGCCCTGGACCAACTAATCCATAGTCCCACTAGGGGCTCAAATATCCTAGACCTGGTCATTATCAACATGGGAGATTGATGCTCCACACCAGTGGTCACTCTCTCGTTGGTCAGGTCTGACCATAAGCTAATCAACCTTGACGTCCACATCCCCCCCCCCAAGTAGGGAAACCTCCATAAAAAAACTTCTCCAAAGCCAACTTCATGCTACTCAAGGCAGAAGTGACAAACTTCATGACACCCATGCAGATGGGAACTGGAAGTTTGACCACTGAGTTCTACACTAAGGCACTGTATGAGCACATCCACTCGTGCATGAATCATGTAATTCCAAACAGAACCAAGACGGTCTCCTCCATATATATATATATATATATATATATATATATATATATATATATATATATATATATATATCCCACTTCAGCAAACTGATGTGATGGATAGCATGGGTTACAAACATCAAGTCTATACCACTGTCACTCAAATATACACATACACAAAGAGTGTGATTGGCCTTCTTGAGCTTATGATGAGGGCATACTAATGTCTTGGATTATTCTAAATGCTTATCACACACAAATAAACTACATGCTATAAGCTCCAAAACAGGTTTATGTTCAGTGACTTCCCAGTATTTCACTCAGCTCAGTCTGAGCCAAGTACCCTCTAGTGCCAACGTACTAGCCATAACTGACACCATCGGTGGCTCCAGATTCCATTTCCTGCCAAGACACAATAGCAGCATAGTAGGTAGCTGATGGGACACAAAAGGTATGTAAAGAAGAAGAAGAAAACAGTGTAAGAAACTTCTCTGTGTGGAAGATTTTCAGTCCATATATTTCTAGTTAATCACTGTATATTAATCAGATCAGACAATAGTAGTAGAAGTAGCAAATGTAAACTCGTTTTAAGTCAAAACAAAACAAAAAGTAATAATAGAAAATATATAATTGTACAGCAATACTAAGTATTCAAAAGTAATCCAAGCAAGGCAGGCAGTCTGTTTCCTGTCGAAAATCCTTTCTTAAGTACACAGGCAAGTGATCCAAGTAAAACAAAAATATTACTCAAAATATAACACAAAACATGAAGTCACTTAATGACTTTCAGCTGATCTCTGTGAACAAGAATTATTTTGCTCTTTTTCTTTCCTTTAACTTTGTGCACTAGAGGTCCTAACTGAGCAATTACTTCAAAAGGTCCTTGCCAATTATTATCCCACGGACCATCTGTCTGGAACATTTTGATCAATAAATGTGTCCCAGAGGGTTCTGGCATAACAGGATCCTCTGACCGTACTTTGAATGCTTGCATTTCTGATGGGCTTTGACACAATTCAGAAATATTTTTATCCATTGTTGAGGCTGTGTAATTTATAATTATGGTCTGTTTGTACTAACAGTAGGATTGAATGGCAACTGTACAGGCATTTTTCTACCTGTCATGACTTCAAAAGGGGAGATCCCAGTTTTACTGTGTGGAGTTGCTCTGACACCCAGCAGGATTCCAGGCAAATGTTTTACCCAATTTATGCCTTTTTCCAAGCAGGCTTTTTTAAGGCATTCCTTAAGAGTCCTGTTCATTCTCTCAGCTATCCCATTAGACTGGGGATGGTAAGGAACATGAAATTGTTGCTGGATACCAAGCAAATCACACAAAGCTTTCATCAGTTTACTGACAAATTGTGGTCCGTTATCGGATTTGATAACTCATGGCTATCCCCAATGACAAAAAAAGTTTTTCCATAAGGCTTCTGCTGTAGCCTTAGACGGCATTGTTTTTGTAGGAATTGCTTCTACCCATTTTGAGAAAACAGCAACTACCACTAGAAGATACCTGCACTCACCTTTAGCTGGGGGTAATGGACCTGCAAAGTCAATTTGGATGGCATATCAAGGTTCATCCACTGGCATTACCCTTAGTGGCTTTTTCAATTGAGCATTAACCTGCAAACATATTAAGCATTCAGCATGCACTAAATCACAGATTTTCTTTAACTGTGGATGCCAGTACTTGTTCTTTACAATGGGCCATACCTTTTGTGTACCCAAATGTCCCAATACCTGATGATTAAATTTCACTAACTGTCATACCTGTTGGTACGGAATATAAGGAAGACTAGAACCGAATTCAAAACATTTTGCATAATATTGCCCTGGACTTTCTCCTACAAGAGTACATTTTTCTAACTCTTCCTGGAGTCCAAACTTAATTTGGATTTGCAGCAAATCATGTTGCAAATTCAGAACTGAAAATGTCTGTGGCATGTACTGCAGTGGTTTTATGGCATGTACTGCAGTGGTTTTATGGCATGTACTGCAGTGGTTTTATGGCATGTACTGCAGTGGTTTTATGGCATGCACTGCCGTGGTTTTATGGCACGTACTGCAGTGGTTTTATGGCATGTACTGCAGTGGTTTTATGGCACGTGCTGCAGTGGTTTTATCTGGTACACTGGAAAGGTGTTCTGTAGGATACAACTGCATTCCTTCCTTTGCTGCCTTTTTTGTCATCTGATCAGCAGTTATTTAACTGAAAAAATCATTTGTAGCTTTCTGATGAGCTTTTACCTTGAAGATACTGTAGCAACCCATGAGGGATGAACTACGAACCAAATTCCAAACAGTCTGTAACACAGAAGCATGCTTGAGTGGTTTGCCCATGTTGTTAAGAAACCCTCTCCTTGCCCATGTAGACATATGCAGCCACAAAGAATTTATTACGTATGCAGTCTGAAAAAATATTGACAGGTGGAAAATGCTGTAACACATAAAGAACTGCTTCCAGTTCAGCTCGCTGATCAGACATGTGATGTGTCCTGTAACAATCAGAATTGGTTGTCGCATAGAAGGGTTTTCTGGTATTACTGCAAATCCAGTCTGATATTGTCCATTGTCCCAAAATCGAGCACCATCAACAAAGACGGATGGCCTGTCTTCCTGAAAATCAAGAGACAGAATGGGCTTTTCTGGATTTGAAATGTGCTTAATGCATTTGTGTCATTTTCCTTCATAACCCATGAAGTTAGATAAGTGATACTTATCTCCTGCCTTTATTGTAACTTGCTTGATACTAAATAATGCCAACCATTTTGCAAACACTGCTTGACTGACATCATCAATCAATTTATTTAGCTGAGTCTCATTTACCAAAGCCTGAATGTCATAATGTGGCATCTGTACTATAATGTCTTTAGAGAAACCTGTTAGGTATTCAGTTTGTTTTAAACCCCAGTAAATGGCAAAAGTTGATGAATGCATGGGTGGTATCCTCTCTCAATGTGTCATCTTCCTATTGTAAATTGTAATGGGGTGTAAAGTCTTTTACATTCTAGAATCAGAGCCCTAAGACCACTCCTGTAAAATCACAACAGAGAGTGTGTTGGGTCCAACTGCTGCCTGTAACATAAAGGGGCAAGTTATTCTTGGAACTACTAATTCTGTAGCCATGGCTAATTCTGCCTTTAAATCACAAAAAGCCGTATTTTCCTTTGGTCCCCACTCCAGAAAGGGTAACTCTTTCTGGCTAGAAGGCATGTCATACAGAGAAGCTGCAATGCTGGCATAATCCTCTATAAATTCCCGATTATAATTCATGATACCCAGAAATTTGTGCAAATCCGTAATGGTAACTGGTTTATTCATTTGCAAGATTCCCTGCACCCTCTCCTAACAAGGAGTATGCCCAGAGGGACATAAAATAGTACTTAGAAATTTTACTTTAGGTGACATGAATTGTACCTTTTCACTTTTTACTTTAAACCCTGCCTCCTGCAGTGTTTGAAGGACCTGTGTCACTTTAGCTAAATACTGTTCTTTTGTTTCAGACTGTATTAGTATGTCATCAATGTAATGCAAAACAGAATCATCAGATTCTAGACCTTGTAGTATTCATCTAACTATTTGGTGAAATATAACCAGACTGTTTTGAAATCCCTGTGGTAACCGCATCATGACATACTGTTCATTTTGAAATGTAAAGGCAAACCTTGGCCAATCTTTTTCCTGCAGTGGTACTGCAAAGAAACCATTAGCTAAGTCTATGACCCTAAACCACTGACTTTGTGGTTTTATTCTTGCTGCTAGCTCTGGGATTCCTGTAATCTGATGATCCTGGGGAGTCATAAATTGGTTCACTTTTCATAATTCAATAACCAATCGGTAAGTGCCATCTTTCCTTTTACCTGGCCATATGGGTGAATTTGCAGGGCTATTTCCCTTTTGAATTATTCCCACATCAAGCCATCATTGTATGCAACTTTGCATGTCTTTCTCTGCTTACTTTGGGATCGGATACTGTTTTTGAAACGGTGGAATAAAATCTTTGTCACTACCTACAGAAACTGCTTTCTGTAGCTTCCCGCAGTCTGTGGGCCCTTTAGACCACAATGTAGGGAACTGTTGTTTTACCTTTAACCATACTTCATTTTCAGTAGGGCTGACAGTACGGCCCCTTACAGAACTGTTTGATACATGTATTGCCTCTGTCATACATAACATGGGACCTTGTCCTTGCCATATAATGCCATTAGGAAGGTCTATGACAATTCCCATTTTGGACAATATATCCATTCCCAAGATTGTGGAGGTTCAAGAATTATGCATCAAAAATACCCCTTTCACTGGTTCCCCTTGATGGGAGAATTGTACTTGTACAAGTTTACTACCTATGGCTAAACATCCAGGACAATTAAAACCTGAAATACATGTATGTTGAGACAAGTCAGGAGGCAAATGCCTACCTGTCACTGAGACAGCTGCTCCTGTATCTAGAAGAACATTTTCCCACAGGTTTCCCTCTACTCAAATGTTGATAAGTGGTTGTCCGTCTATCCCTTTCTTGAAGTTAGTCAAGAAAGAGACTTGGGTGGGGGGGGTCACACCCCTATAGTAGATCTACTTTCCACCCCAAGTCATCGGTGGTATTGGACTGCAAAGGACATAATTGCAGTGTTTTCTCGACCTCTTCACAGTCAACATAAGAAGGTCAATTAAGTTCTTGATGCAAGGTTGTTTGCGGTTGATAATTAGGATTTACTGGACCCTCAGGAACAAAGTCAGAAGGGACAGTTGTATCCTGTGTGCTAACAATATTACCTTGTACATACTGCTAGGTGTCAAACCATCCCTTTGCTGTACATTGACACCAGGTGTCAAACCATCCCTTTGCTGTACATTGACACTAGTTGTCACACCATCCCTGTGCTGTACATTGACACTGGGTGTCACACCATCCCTTTGCTGTACATTGACACTAGGTGTCACACCATCCCTTTGCTTTACTGGGAATACTGACTGTTGAGCGTTTGTGGTGTATAGGGGTTGTTGCTATAGTCCCCTATTACCCTCTGTTACATATTGCTGTGAAGTGTACTGCTGTGTTTATACTTTTGGCTGCATTACCTGTTGCTGTCGTGGTACACGTTGCTTATCAAAATTTTTTACTGTAAGAAACTTACCCTTTGTCTCTTGTTCTTGGTACCATCTGCGATAATATTTACAATCATTTTTAGTATGACCCACCTGTTTACAGGAATAACAAATAGACGGCCTCTTTGAAGGACCCTCTATAGATTGAGAATCTTGAGAAGTTAACTGAGTGACTGGGGGAGCTGATGCTGCCCGTTGTTGCCCCTGTATAACTTGCCCTTGACATGATTGTCCTGCTACCTGCTGTGGGACTTGCTGTCCCTGATTAATCCATCTCCCATGCCCCCCTCCCCTTACTTCACTAACAATGGGTGCAGAACGGGGACTCTAAATTTTTTGTTTATGAATAGCATTATCTTTACACATAATACGTGCTTGCAGCAACTTATCTACTAACTCTGTGAGTGTGTTTGAAAATTCCTCATAAATAAGTTTAATATCCCTGGGACACCTTCCAAATGGTCCAAAAAGGAGCGCATAACAGCTTTTTGAAAATTGACATTGTTCATATATTTTTTATCACTGTCATTGACTAGAATATATGCCAGCTAACAGTGTTTGGCTTGCTCTTTTAAAGAGTCACAAACTGTCATTTGAAACTGATCTAAAAGTGTTGGTGTGAGAGATTGCCCCCTAGTGTATGCTAACAATACTGCTGTCATTCTTAGCTGTTTAGTTTGTATTGGATACTGCTTTTGCTGAATATAAGCCATGAAACGCTGAAGAATAAAATTCCAGGAACAACATCCAAGTGTATCATTCCATACAGTGCCTACAGTTTTAAGAACCCAAGCTTCAAATGTAATCATGTTATTAAAAATACCCTTCTGTTCATCCCACTTAGGGAGAGTTTCTAACATTTTAGACTGATGATAAACCTCAGCAGAAAAGCCTGCTGAAGCTATGATAAGACTGGTAACAGCAGTTTCTAGTGCTTTAGATTGATATTTTTCTAACAGGGCTTGTAATTTTAAAAGGTCTTGATTAGCTAAGTCTGTTGCTCTAGCAACCTTAGATTCCTGCATCTCTAACTGAGCTTGTAATGTGTTTATCTCCTACCTTGCAACAGTCACATCATGCTGTGTGTCAGCCAGTTGCTTGTCATATTTTTTTTGCAAATTGACAATTTTACTCATTAAACCTTCTATCATACCAATAGATTTACTGGCCTGTTCAATAACAGTTTGTGTAAAGGTCTTAATTTTGTGAGACTTTAAAAAAACTGGGGAAATTATTTTGTACATTCAGCGGTGTCAGCATGCAGTTTACCAGATGCATTCCATTTATCACAGTGAGTCTGAAAATGACCCATGATGCCAAGATCTTGCTGGTGCTAACTTTAGTAATCCAATCTTTAAAGTCCTGTAAATTAGACTGTAAAGTACAAACTTTGACATCTGCATCACCCTCTAACAAATCTTTTGCAACAGGATATATAGAAACAGGAACCATTGTCTGTGCTTCAGGCATTACTTTATCCTGGTTGTGTTCCAGGTTTTGTACAATACGTTTATGACAAGGCATGCAAAAAGCAACATTTAAATCATTGCAAATAGCACATTTTTGTACATCCTGTGTCACTTACTTTAGGTAGAGATCCACTTACATAATGCTAGATTGTCAGTTTTACCTAGTAAAGACTAACAGGTGCTAACATACTGATCATACCATATATTTAAATAATTCCACACATTTATACATGGTTCAGACACATCTAAAGTAAAAGACTGAGTGTGCTCCTTTGCATTTTCATGAATTGCATTCATTGTTAAAAGAAAAACAGAAGAAAATATTTACCACAAATGTTCAGGACAAGGTGGTCAGTCTTGATACAAAGATCAGTTGTGTGAAAATTCTCTGCTGTCTTTCACTAGATGCTGGTGAGATGAAAATTTTGGCAGTATAATTTTCATACCTCGTGGGTCACCAACTGTCGGAAGAAAAGTTACTATACTGCCCAGCACTGCACTGCAGTGTTTCATCCTCCAGTAAATGGACAAAGTTTAGGAAGAGAAGAATCAATTTTAAGAAGGCCTGTGCTAGAATGTCACACTGTGAGAGGCACCTCTTCAGGAACCCCCCCGGTTGTTTGGACTGGACTGGTCTCGCCACTGTTAAAGTTATACTACACTTTTCATGGTAGTCTGTAGCTTTATGCAATGAAGACGCTGAGACAGTTCTGCTGTTACGACATTCATTTACTGCACATGAGGTTTACATCTAGCTTAACAATGAAAGGTATATACATCAAAAACATACTTCACCTTTCAGTTTTCGGTCGCAAGAATAGAATAATCAAAGTCTCTGATACAAAAGAAAAAGTCTCAATCTTTATAGTGTCTTTTCTGCCTGCATCAATAGTTAAGAGAATTTGTCAGAATAATAAGTCTTTCCTTTGAAGCTGGTCTGCTGACAGTTTGTTTTCCATATTTTAAACATTCTGTTCCTGAAGAATAACTCTTTTCATCCTTGGCCTATCTTGCGTATCATGTTTCTCATGGGGGATAACTGGCTAGGTTTAAAATGGCTTGCAAGAGCAGTTAGCTTAGTACTAATCTATGAACCTATGTTGATGAGGCACAGCTGCATACAAGAGTTCATCTTGACCTGCTTGTAAATAATAATTTTACACAAAGCTGCATAGTTTATAAGGGATAAAATATTTTACTTCTGATTCTTATTAACAATGAATGCCAAGCTATATAGTTTGGCCAAGTTAGGTAACTGAGTTCAAGCTGAGGGCACTCTACACACTGAAAAGCAGAACATTTATTTCACATTTTCAGAAGAATCCACAGAAATTCATTTTAACCTGTTCTTTACTCTCACACTTTGTATGATCTCTTAGTTCATCAAGTCTTGTGGTAGAAAAATTACAACCTTCATTGACATCGAAGTCAAAATTCTCTGTATCACACTTTTCTGTGGTATTTCTGGGTGATCTGGATAAGGTATCAGACAGATAAAGATGTTTGCCTTTTGTATAGACCAGTTTGAAGTTGTACTTTTGTAATCAGAGCATCGTTCTTTGTAGTCTTGCTAGAGCTGTATGCATAAACTTCATTAAAATAGTGACTAGATGTTGATGATCAGTCTCAGTCTGGATAGCTCGGCCATAAATACAATCATGGAACTTTGAACATGCGATCACAATTACGAAAATTTCCTTCTCAGTCTGAGCATACTGCATCTCGGTTTGGGTAAGCATTCTAGCCACATAGGCTACTAGGCTGCCTCCTAGAAGAATAACTGCACCAAGACCAAACTTTGAAGCATCATAGGAAAGAATTACTGGTTTGTGGACATCATAGTATCTTAGGAATCATAGGATCATAGGAAGTTACTAGGCTATTGGCCCTGAGGCCCTTACAAGCCTATCCAAGAATTTAGCCCATGTTACAACAAGTCAGCACTCTATGCTACTGTCCAGCAGGGACACAGGTGAAATCCTGAGGATGTATTCTCTGTTCCCCATCCAATTATCCAGGTTGTGCTTAAAAAGGGTTAACGAAGTACTCTACTTGACATGGAGAGGGAGTCTATTCCACAAAAGGGGAGTCTCTGGGACACAAATCTGTCCCATCAACAAGTCCTATTGATGTCACAGACCAGGTTGAGGTCACGCATGTTGGTTACTTGAATAGAGCTTGACTTGCAGGTATGCAACAGTCACGTCAAGGCAGAGTCTGAGATTGCTTTGTATGCCAGACAGAGGTAACCTCTGATGAGTCTGTAGGAGACTGAGTAGAGGGACAGGTCCTTTAGCCTATCTGTTAAGGTAGATGTCTGAGGCTCTGGATTCTCCTGGTGAGGAACTTCTGTGGTCTCTCCAGCTTAATGTAGGTGGGCTGTCAATTTTCTGCGTCAGGTCATCAAATGCTCTCTGGTGTTGTTCCAACCATGACCAGTTAACATTTTTGCACGCCAGCTCTCTTAAGGGCACTGATATTTCACTGAAGTCTGGTATAAACTTGTCCAAATAGTTAACCATACCAAGAAAACTCTGTAAGGCCTGGACATTGTCTGGAGATGGCATCTCAAGGATGGCTGTTTGTTTGGAAAGATGTGGTCATAAGCTTGAGCTGGTAAATAAATGACAGACATAAGTAACTTCTGGTAGCTGAATTTACATTTCAGAGAATTGTGCTTTAGATTCACATCACATGTTCTTTTCAGAACTTTCCTGAGGTTTCCATCATGTTCTGCTTCACCATTGCCTCCAACTAGTAAATCATCCACTATTATAGCACATGGATAGCCTGAAACAATTTGCTCCATTGCACGTTGAAAGACTTCACTGGCAGAATTTATTCCAAATGGCATTCTGGGAAATCTGTATCTACCAAATGGTGTGCTGAATGTAGTCAGTAATGAAGATATGAGATCAAGTATTACTTGCCAAAATGAACTCTTTGCATCTAAGACAGAAAAAACAGTGGCATTTGGCATGAGAATAGCAACTTCCTTGACTTTACTCATAGGATGGTGGCGTCTCTTTAATGCTTTGTTTAAGTTTCTTGGGTCAATACATATTCTGATTTCATCTGATCTTTTCTTATGAGTGACCACCATGGAAGACACCCATTCAGTTGGTTCTCTAACTGGACAAATCACCCCTTGCTGCATAATTTTATCTAACTAGACTTTGAGTCTGTCCTGCATAGCTATCGGAACTCTTCGCACTGGTCTGACCACTGGACTGACCTCTGGGTCTAATTTCATGGAGTACACAACTGTAAGTTTACCTAGCTTGGCTTCAAAAATATCAGCATACTCTGAGAAAATAACATCGGTGAAACTGGAACTAGGACATGTGCTTACATGATGGACTTCTTTGGTAAAAGAAAACAGTTTCATTCTTAAACTGCCTCTGAGATGTCATAATGACTGTACAGGTCTTTTGAATACATAAACTTGCAAGTTGTAACTGTTCCAAGCTGAATAGCATAGAAACACTACTGAGCCTTTGGTTTGAATTTCCTCACCTCCATAAGCAGCAAGCTTTGCAAAATTGGCCAAATTAAGTTGTTCTCAAGCTCTTACTCTTGCAGATGTTTCTGCTGACATAACATTTCACTTTGAACCAGTGTCCACTTTGAGTTCTGTGGGTTTACCATTAATCGGGACAGTACAAAACACTTTGTTTTTTCGCCAGTAAATCTACTACATTAACCTTCTCACCAACCACTGATATACCATCTACATCGAAAGTAGAGTGGCAACTTTCTATATGAGTAACCTTTCTTAATAAATTAATGAGGCTTGCTTGATGTACAAAGCTTTTGAAAGTGGTTCCATTTTTACACTTGTGGCATTGCTGACCAAATGCTAAGCACTTCTCTCTTTTAGACTCATGATTGGCACCACAATTACAACAGCTAACAATGAAACTTGACTTGAGTTTTGCTGACTCACCCTTCTGCTGCACTGAGTATGTCCATTTTACCAAGCTAGTCTTAGAACTTGCTGGAAAGGTATGGGCTCTCCCTGGAAATCCTGCAGGGGCTGCAGCTGCCATGTACTTAGGCCTGTTTTTGCTAGCCACATGCTGCATGCTGTCTATATTTGCTCTAGAGGCTGCTGAAACCATGCTGTTATCACTTGCAAGCATATGTGTGTGTTTCTGTAAGCTTGTGTATTTGACAAATCTCAATGGCTTTGGTCAATGTTAAATCACTGTCTGAAAGCAAAATCTTTCTCACTGCAGCATTATTAACACCATATACAAGCCTGTCCTTTATCAAGTTGTCTTTCAGATCACCAAATCAGCATGTTTTAGTTTTGTTTCTCAAGTCAGTAATGTAAGATGTAAACATTTCTCCTGGCTTTTGGTCTCTTGTATAAAAGAAGTGCCTCTCCAGTGTAACATTTGTCTGAGGGTTGCACATTTCACTAAATTTATATTTCAATCACTCAGGGTCCTCCCTTGATTCAGCTTGTACAACGATAAGGCAGTTCCCCTTCTCCTGCATATACTATTGGTGCGTACCCTCATACGTGCATCCTTATCAGAAAAAGCTGCTTGTATGAAAATATCATATTCCTACTCAAATACTCTCCAGTTCTCTGCAACATTATGATCAAGCACAAGTGGACTGGGTCTGCAAAATGCCTCTGACATGCCAAAACACAAAAATAAATACCCTTGGAATTATGTATGAACATAGATACACATATATTACATAAACGTATGTAGAAATGTGTAATTATGCTCAACAGCACAATAGACTCTTCAAAATAACTGCACTTTGTGAAATAAGACTCATTAGCACAAGCACCCTTTGAAATCACTGTACTTTGTGAAATCACCCTTATCAATGTAAGAAGCACTTTGAAATGACTGCACTTTTTGAATGAATTATACACATCACAAGAAACTTTTCAAAATGACTGTACCTGTGAAAAAACTTTGTACAGTGTAAGAAACACTCTGAAATGACTGCACTTTGCAAAATTAGTGTATAAAGCACAAGAAACTTTTTGAAAGGACTGTACTTTGCGAAATAACTGTACTTTGCACACAGCAAACTCTTCAAAATAATTGTACTGCAACAAAGCACATGCTGTAAATACTTTACACATTTTGAAATACTTCAAACAACTCTAGTTATACTTTGAACAGCTTTAGTCAATGCGGAATAGTGCTCATATCAAAAATCATGGTCGTCTACTAAGAAAATGCAGCCGCTTTGTTTTTCCGTGCTCATTTTGCAATTTATTTGTACTCGTTGTGCCCATTTGACCTCTTATCAAGCATGTTATATGTTTTTGTGCTCATTTTACTTTTAACAAGCTTGTTATGCAAATCAGAAGTAGTTCTGCATGCTCTCATAAGTATGTTACATGGCTTTATCAGATATTGTGGTTTAGAACATTTCATAGAGGTTCATAGGTTAGTATGAAGCTAATTGCTCTTGTGAGCCATTTTAAGCCTAGCCAATTATCCCTTGTGAGACTCAAACCCTGCACCTTGTGTTTGTGAGGCAAACACCTTAACCATTAGGCCACACTCCCATCCCCTTTAATCAATAATGCATTTTGTGCTTTTCAGTTGATTAATAATATGTTTTGTGCTTTTCAAATGCTTCGTATCATCTTCTTTATGAAATAAATCATTTATGTGAGTTTTTTATTACCTGATATTCGTTTCTGATCTTTTCCAATCATTTGAGCAGGTTGGGACGAGACTTCTAACACTGTTGTTTACATGCACCACTTTTTTTTTTATTTTATTTATTTTACAGTTTGTTTACTGGGATAGTCCATTGAACCAAGAAGAGCCCATTTTCAATGGAGTCATGGGGAGAAAACCTCCATAAGAACATTGTACGATTTAGACAAATCATTAAGCAATGAGTAATATAGTATACAATTTACAAAAGAAAAAATGTAAAACATCAACATGTCAGTAAGTATTTACAAAATACCTTACTTTATACAGTGGAAAATCTAACAGTAGAGGTGAAGGAGCCTTGCATAGGTGTCATATTAGAGGTATAGCAGAGTACAGAGGGGATAGGAAGGGATTATGTGACAAGTAAGAAAAGAGAGAATAGGAAGAAGTGAAGAAGTGTATGAGGAGTGAAAAGGGGTGGGATGAAAGGGGGTGAGGGTAATGGTAGCTTAGTGAGATGAAGCAGAAGAGAGCAGGAGGAAGAGTCTGAAACAGGGTATAGTGTAGAGGGTGGTTATGTAGGGTGAAAGCAGGAACATTCCCAGAAGGATATGAGATGGGAATGAAGCAAGGTCTTTAAGGTAGAGTGGTTATGAGTGGTGCGGATGAGAGGTGGCAAGGAGTTCCCGAACTGTGCTAGAGAAAAGGATAGTAGTTGTTTCCCTGGTGGACAAGCAGGCTTCCGGTACCATGTCATTCAGGCATCCACTTCTAACACCATGTTGTTTAGCTATCCCGCTTCTGGCACCATGTCGCTCATCCAGTCAGGATAAGACAGATAAGCAGTTGTGGGTTCGGTTGAAGCAGCTTTATTATATACAAACACATCAGGATTGAGGCTTAGTAACAAACTTAAATAAATTTATAAACAGACTGGATACTGCACTCATGCATGTTAACAATCTGGCTGTTCTCTCAAAATGGCACTGCTGCCTGCACATGCTATCTACTTACACGCACATGCCCTCACTTTAAAATGCTTCTTAATGCCACAATATACACTGTTCTACAGCTTGAACTGCAAAAAGAAAGTGATATGAAGGAAAGCAGTCATCTGCATGAACTGGTCAAGGCATAAGTCTGAGAGAAAGACCATTAGCATGAAGCTGCTGCGAAACAGAATATGCATGAATAGAAGGCAAGACATCTTTGGCATGAGCAGTAACCAATGACACCACATCAACATATATGAGAAATAGTGGAGGAGACAGCTCTAGATGGAAAGGTTGCTATAAAATTATTTCCTCAGCACAGAGCAATGATGACTTTGGAAACAAATTATCAGTGGACAATGAGTGAAGGTGTTCACCCATTTGCTCAAGTCAAAAGCAGTTCATGTTGTTATTAACATGTTACACGCAGTTCATGTTGTTATTAACATGTTACACGCAGTTCATGTTGTTATTAACATGTTACACGCAGTTCATGTTGTTATTAACATGTTACACGCAGTTCATGTTGTTATTAACATGTTACACGCAGTTCATGTTGTTATTAACATGTTACACGCAGTTCATGTTGTTATTAACATGTTACACGTCAATTGCGTTGAGTAGTAAAGTAAACTAAAATATTTCTGTTTAGAATGTATTAAGCTCACATCAAAGCCTAGAGAGGACAATTCAGAGAAAACAGAAGATACTCATAAGACAGAGTAGTGATAGGACTGTATAAAACACACTTATATTAAAAGGCAAGTCACACTGCATGAAAGTGCTGGAGAGGGTGACTGATAAATGAATATGCAAAGTAGTGGGAAGTAAGATGAGGATAAGCAGTCTGGATTTGGATCAGGATGCAGTAGAACTAAACTGATCTTTGCAGAGAGACAAGTAAATATTCACTATGTATCCTTGTTCTACTTGCCTCAGTGTTATTTATATGCAAAATACAATGGCCCAAAGTACTATGGGAACATAAAGCTAGGCTCCTTAAGATCATCGGAGATGAATGGCCTTGTAGGTCTCTATGAATCTAAGATAGCTGAGAACAATCTACAGATGAGGAAAGATTCCAGCAGGGCACTCCTATACCTGGACAAAGCACATAACAAGGAGCCAAGGAATCTGATTTGGGCAGTCCTGTGATAGTTCAAAGTCACAGAAATGATAAAATTAATGCAGGATATGTTGAAAGACCCTATGATATATGTATGAACAGTGTTCAGACTCACACTGCATTTCAGAGTGGGAGTCGGTGTGCATCAGGTTTCAGCTCTGAGGCCACTGCTGTTTATACTGGAAATGGGCTACATTAGCAAATAGGTCAGAGGCAGCAGATCAACAAAGCTGCTATATGCAGGTGATTTGGTATTACAAGCAGAGTCTGAGCAAGAACTTCAGCAAAGGATAGGGAAATGCAAAGCAAAACTAAAGGCACATACATACCTGTATAGAAATATTTCAAGCAAAAGCATAAATGCCATTCTAACCTGCCAATATACCAAAACAGTTCTTCCCACAATGTGTCCAGGCTGTTCTTACAGATATGTAAACTAGTGTTTGGTTTAATGCAATCTGTCTATTCCATGCATCAGCTACTGTCTCATAGAAGCTATTAGTACACCTCTCCATCTCATGGAATCTTCAACATCGGTTGTCTGATAATTGTCTTTTTGAAATATGAGATGAAACTGAGTGCAGCAAACTGGGAAATCAGAAGAAGCTGGGAATTCAGATGGAAGGAAATATTGGACCAGCTTCAAGTGTCTGAGATGGTTGTTAAAGAAAAGGGAAGTCTGAATGAGGAGGCCTGACCTCGAATCAGAGGGGCTGCAGACAACGGGCTCAGAGTGTTAGAGTTATCGCATGACAGAAAAATGCCAAAGAAGCTGAAAAGTTAGGTGCAACCAGTGATACTATGTGGTACAGAACCACTCTAACACTCAAGCAGCTATTAGCATTCCTCCTGCCCAGTTTTGTCTCCTTTTCATCGTTAACGTACAACACTATAAGTATTTTCCTTCTTTACCACAGAATTTACTCCACCTTTTTTCATAACTACCTAGTTTTGTTCTTCCTACTGACATTCATTTTAATTCTTCCAAATGATACCTATCGTATCCCACACTGGAACAAGAGCTGCCCCCTCTTACTTCACCCATTTCTGTTTAACATTGCTATGCTATATTCTCTTCATTCAAACGTAATCATTCCATTCCTCTCCTCCGTCTTCCCTCAGTTACTGGCCCATATATCTCCTCCGTCTTCCCTGCTTTGCCATATCCTACCTCACGTATTGCTCCATCTACTTCCAGTTAATTATTCCTCATAAACAGACATTTATCATTTCATAATCTACTCCTCTACCTGCCTAAGAGTCTCTAAACCTTTAAGCATCCCTGCTTCTACTGCTTCTTTGAGGTACTACCCTAGTCCAGCTCCATTCTCCGGTATCCTAATCAATGCCCAAAGTATAAGAAACAAAAGTGACCAGATTAATTCCTCCATTTCCATACATAAGCCTGATTTAGAATCATATGTTAAGGCTAACAATTGTTCTTTATATTAATTTTCCCTAGTTAGAATTACTTTTTTGACCCCACACCAGGCATAAGACAATGAGATGGAATGGTCCTTCTGTTCAAGTCACAATTAAATGTCCAACTACTTACTCCAGAAAACACTAACATAAATAATTATTCTAACTGGCTACTTGTATCCATTCCCTCCCACAAGAATACTTTGCTACTTTTCACTGTAGTATATTCACCCCTCCCTCATCACTCCCCAAACCTAATAACCTACTAAAATAAATAACTTCCTCCAGAAATAATACCAAAAATCTCATAATACTTAGAGACTTCAATCTCAACCAGTTCAGTGCCATGTCCAATAACATGAATATCTTCTAATACAGTTCAACCTTAACCAGCTCATACCTCACCGCGCTAGCCCCAACCTCAACAAATCTGACCAGTCCCTCTAAGATCTGATGTTAACTAACAAACCTTCTCTTATCTCAAACATTACCATCCACCCATCCACAATCTTTCAATGATTACTGCCCTATTAGTTTTCATATCCATCATCCATATGTAAACATATCACCAAAGCTCATACCTTTCTCTAATAAATCACAGAATAAAATGAATACATTTAAATTCATCCCCTCTGTTGCTCTCCTACTTTGGACACAGTAGAAGAGTCTTCATGGGTTCTGTTCAAGCAGCTTTATTTTATGCAAACACATCATGATAGTAACTTATATACAAACTAACTGCTGTAATCATACATGCTCACTCTCTGGTTGCACTCTCAGAATGGCTCTAGGAATGGCACGTGTTTAACATTTATACATGCATGCTCAGTCTTTAACGTGCTTCTTAAAGACACAGCACATAGTACGTGCTTTCTGATCTACATCCTCCATCTTGAAAAAACAAAACATGCAATGTTATGAATCTTTTGGCATGTAGATATCACAGACAGTTATCAGTCATGCATTTATACAAGATATGATGCATATATATAGACTGAAGTCCATGTTACTACATATTTGACACTGGGCTTAGATACTCATCCATAATGTGACATAAAACTAGGAATTGGGCTTAACTGTTGGATCTGTCTCTGAAAAATGTTTGATCTTTGATTTATTTGGAACATCTTCAGGAATGGAATCAGAGGTAGGAACACCCTCTGGGATGGAAACAACATTCGGTTCACTCTTAGATTTAAAGTCTAAGTCACTATAACAATGTTGCGATGATTCTGGTACATACAGGTAACAGATGTTTACAGTTTTGCCTGTACTGTGCACCTTCCAATTCTATAAGGCAGGATCTCAGCTCAGGACATTTGCCAATAACTTGTCCTATACAGTCGAAACATTTTTCTGTTTGAAGTCTGACTGTTTCTCCTTCCCTTAATGGAGAAAGAAGTTTGCTCAACTTGTACGATGATTTCTGGATAGATCGCTTCTTAAATAATTGAGCTTTGATGTTCTTATTATTCTTGGCTTTAGGCTTTAGTAGATTGGTAGTAATAGGTAGCGTAGTTCTTGTTTGCCTGGAAAGAAGTCATTGAGCAGGAGATCTAAGAACATGATCATGCGGTACGTTCCTAAAGTTAAGCACATTAAAAAAAAGTCTGAATTGTCACTTCTTGACCTTTCAGGTAGTTGTTTCACACTCTGCACAGCATACTCAGCTAGGCCATTTGACTGAGGATACTCAGGACTGCTGGTAATATGCGGAAAGTCCCATTCTCTTGCAAATTTCTGAAACAACTGGTTAGCAAATTGAGTACCATTGTCAGAAATAACTTTATGCAGGCTACCATGGACTGAAAAATGATGTTTCAGATTAGTTTTTGAAGAGTTTAGTTTGATTGTTTGTCATTTACCCATTGAATAAGGGCCTGAAAATCAGTAGTAAATGTGAGATAGGTAGTAGATCAATCTCAAACCAATTTGAATAAGAGTCTACCAACACCAAGTAGTGTTGATTGTTTCACTTGAAGATATCAGTGGCTACTGTCGACCAAAGTAGTTCAGGAACTGGATAAAGCTGAAGAGGTTGTCTTTGCAAGTGCAGTCTAATACTATTGCATACTGAACAAGAAGAAAGTACTTTATCAATGTCTTTAAGTAATGAAGGCCAAAATACTAATTCTCTCACTCGCCTCTTAGTGGATGCAAAACCTGGGTGACCACAAGGCAAAATCTGGATGTACTCATGTTGTAAGGAAGCATGAACAACAATTTGAGGACTTTTGAAAATAATGCCATCTTTCATGGGCATTTTATCTCTGTAGGGAAAATTGTTTTGCACTTCTGGTGGTACACTAGATTACTTTGATGGCCATCCAACATTAAGATAGTGATTGAGCATTTGCAAAATTGGATAAGTCTTTGTGTGATCTCTCAACTTATCAAGCTTGTGGTAGAAAAATTATGCACTGCAATCACATCAAAGTCGAAATTCGCTGTGCCAAGGTGTTCCATTGTATTCCTGGGTGATCTGGGTAAGGAATCAGCCAGATAGAGTAGTTTGCCTTTCATATAGACCATTGTGAATTTGTACTTTTGCAATCTGAGCATCATTCTTTGTATTCTCACTGAAGTGAAATGCATAGGTTTCTTTAGAATAGTAACTAGAGGTTGGTGGTCAGTTTCAGTCTGAATAGCTCGACCACAAATATAATCATGAAACCTGGAACATGCAAATACTATTGGCAAAAGCTCCTTCTCAATCTGAGAATACTGTATCTCAATTTGGGTAAATGTTCTAGATGCATAGGCTACTGGTCTGCCCTCTTAAAGTATAACTGTGCCAAGATCAAATTTTGAAGCATTACAGGAAAGAGTGACTGGTTTGTTCAAATCATAGTATCTTTATGTAGGTGGGGGTGGCAATTTTCTGCTTGAGGTCTTCAAATACCTTCTTGTACTGTTCTAACCATAAACATGCAACATTTTTGTGCATTAGCTCTCTTAAAGGTGCTGTCAACTCACTGAAATCTGCTATAAACTTGCCTAATTAGTTGACCATGTCTAAGAAATGCTGTGGAGCTTGAACATTGTCTAGTGCTGACATCTCAAGAATAGCTGCTTGCTTGGTCGGGTCTGGTCTCAAGCCAGTACTAGTAAATAAATGACCTACATATGTAACATTTGGGAGTCTGAATTTGCAGTTCAGAGGATTGGACTTCAAGTTCACTTCACGTGTTCTTTATAGATCTTTCTTTAGGTTTCTGTCATGCTCTGCTTCACCGTTGCCTCCAACCAAAAAAAAAAACATCTACTATTATGGCACAAGGATAACCCGAAAAAATTTGCTCCATTGCACGCTGAAAGACTTCACTTCCAGAATTTATTCCAAATGGCATGCTTAGAAATCTGTATCTGCCAAACGGAGTACTAAAAGTGGTTAATAATGTGGCTTTGTGATCAAGCATCACTTGCCAAAATTAACTTTTTGATTCCAAGACAGAAAAAAACAGTGGCATTTGGTATTAGGACTGCGACCTCTTTGTAAGCATTGAATGATACGTTTTTTTTCAGTGCTTTTTTCAAATCTCTTGGGTCAATGCATATTCTGATTTCATCTGAGTCTTTTTTGTGAGCTGTTACTATAGACGACACCCATTCAGTTGGTTCTGTAAATGGACAAATTACACCTTGCTGCACCATATTATCCAGCTGAGCCTTAACTTTGTTCTGCACAGCTATTGGAACTCTTCTTGCTGGTCTGACTACTGGAGTGACCTCTGGGTGTAACTTCATGGAATACACAACTGGAAGTTTGCCCAACCTGCCATCTAAAACATCAGCATATTCTGAGAAAATGGCTTCAGAAAAATTAGAACTAGGTGATGCACTTATGTGATGAACTTCTTTAGTAAAAGAAAACAGATTCATTCTCTGACTGTCTTTGAGACCCAGTAAAGACTGTACTGGTCTTCTGACTACATAGAATAACAAGTTGCAACAGTTCTCGGCCAAATAACATGAAAGAATCACTGAGCCTTCTTTTTGAATCTCTTCACCTCCATAAGCAACAGGTTTTGCACTACTGGCCACATTGATTTGCTCATTAGGTCTCACTCTAGCAAATGTGTCTGCTAATATAACATTACACTTTGAACCAGTGTCTGCTTTAAACTGTGTGGATTTACCATTGATCCGAACAGTACAGAACCCTTTGCTTTTTGCCAATAAACTCACTGCATCAACTCTCTCACCAATTACTGATACACCATCTACATAGAAAGTTGACTGCTGCGTCTCTACTTGATCAACCTGCTTTTTTGTGTGACCTTTCTTTACAACTGTGTGAGATTTACCTGATTTGCAAACCTTTTGGAAATGGTTCCATTTTTTTACACTTGTACCACTGCTGACCGAATGCTAAGCATTTCTCTCTTTTAGACTCATGATTTGCACCACAATTGTGACAGTTAACAATAAAGCTGGACCTGGGCTTTGCTGATTCATGCTTGTACTGTACTGAGCATGCTCCTTTAACTGAACTGGTTTTAGAACTTGCTGGAAAACTACATAGTGTCCTTGATGATCCAGCAGGGGCAGTGGCTGCCATGTGATTAGTAGGCCTATTTCTGTTTGCCAAGTGCTGCATGCTGTCTACATTTGCTCTGGAGCCTGCTGAAACCATGCTCTTGTCACTTGCAAGCATACTTGTGTATTTTTCTGTCACTTCGTGGATTTGGCAAATCTCTATGGCTTTACTCAGTGCTAAATCACTGTCACGAAGCAAGATCTTTCTCACAGCAGCATTATTAATACCACGCATGAGCCTGTCCTTTGTTTAACTCATCTTGTAAGTCACCAAATCGACGTGTTTTAGCTTTGTTTCTCAGATCAGTTATATAAGCTGCAAAGATTCCCCTTGGTTTCTGATATCTAGTGTAAAACAAATGCCTCTCTACTGTAATATTTGTCTGGGGGTTACACATTTCTCTGAACTTATGCTTCAAACGCTTGGGTTCTTCCCTTGTCTCAGCCTGCACAACAATACAATTTTCACCTTCTCCTTCACATACTGCTGGTGCATACATGAATGAACGCTCTTTTTCTATGGCCTCTGGTCCAGTTAAGTTTAGCAAAATGAATGCGTTGGTGCATGCATCTTTATGTGAATAAGCTGCTTATATAAAAATATCGTACTCGTGCTCAAATATTCTCCAATTCTCTGATCAAACACAAGAGGTAAGGGCTTTCAACATCCGTCTGCCATATTAACATACACCAATGAAGGGTTTTGCAAATAAGCACAAGAACATACACATGCACATACGAGCCTCTGTATAACTGAAATTTGCAAAATAAGTCACTCCCAGGCACTGTAATACTGTTGAAATGACTGTATTGCACAAAATCACCTCTTATCAGTATAAGAAACATATCAAATAACTGCATGATGTGAATGAACTGGACAGAAGAAGCTCAGAGTCAAAAACATTTTGAAGTAATGGCACTCTGCGAATAAACTGTACACAAGACTGAAACTTCTCCAAAATGGCGGTACCTTTCTAGGCAATTCTCTACAGTGCAAGGAACACTATGTAATGGTGGCACATTGCGAATAGACACACCCAGCACAAGAAACTTTTCAAAATGTCTATATCTTTACTGCACTTCATGAAATAGTTGCAGTTTTCCCACAAATAACTCTTCAAAATACATGCACAGTAATAAGCACACACTGTAAGCACTTTTATACACTTTAGGATACTTCAAATAACTTTAGTTATGCCCTTGATACAATACAAAGCCATAGTTATGCCAAAACATAGCACTTTGCCAAAAAACACGCAGTTGCTTTTGCTTAGTTTACACTTAATGTGCTCCGTTTTCCCCTTATTATATTTGTTTTTCTCATTTAACCTCTTTTCATGCCCACTTTACTTTTCTTGTGTTCTTTTTACTCTAAACATGCCCGTTTTGCTTTCAAACATGCTCATTTTACTTTTCTGTTAATCCTTTCATCAAACACCTTTACTTTAAACATCTCCTTTAGTTAATAAGCCTTTTATGCCTCCTGCTTGTTTAATAATATGCTTTGTGCCCTTGTTATGCCCCGTTTTGTCCTCTTTATGAAATAAGTAATTTGTGCGAATTCTCATTACCGTCGCTTCTTTTCTGGCTCTTTTTCGTGCTCATTTCTCTTAGTTTACCTTCATTGTCATCGATGCACCTCATGGCTCCGAATATTATTCTCTGCGATCCTGGTTCTGACACCACATCACTCTCCTACATTGGACACATTAGAAGAGTCTTCGTAGCTTCTGTTCAAGCAGCTTTATTTTATACAAACACATCATGATAGAAGTTTACTGACTTTAACTTAAGTAACTTATATACAAACTAACTGCTGTAATCATACATGCTCACTCTCTGGCTGCACTCTCAGAACGGCACGTGCTTTACATTTATATGTGCATGCTCAGTCTTTAACGTGCTTCTTAAAGCTATAGCACATAGCACATGCTGTCTGATCTACACTATCCTTAATGGACTGGACACCAGTTCTAAATTCATCTAAACTGAACATTGTTGCAGAATTATTCATCTCTATAATGACTGACCTGCAAAACTCCTGCTTCTCAGTAATACAGAGGCTATACAAACCCATAACTAACAACCGGTTTACCTACTGGCTTAAAGCTCTTTTCAGAGGCAAGGCATGGAAGTTATGGAAAGCACTTCCAGCTACTATAAACAGATAGTGCTACACCCATCCACTCAACCTTGTCAAGCAATATGCCATCATAAAACTCACCTGATGAAATCATACCAAACCTCAAACATTGCCAAAAAACTTCTGGAAAGATATTGACAGTCTTACAGGACAGAAGAGCCTTCCTCCATAAATTCTACATTCTCTGAACTTTCTGCCAATGATTTCTTTTCTAATTGCAGAAACCTTCTCAGCCCTTTGTCAAGCTAATCCCAAAGTGTATCTGTGATTCCCACCTCCCCTCCATACATCTCTTCAGAACTATCACATTCAAGGACACTGACCCTCTGCTTGAACAGATTAAGCATGATAACCCTCCTCTCAAGTGCTGACCACTTTCACCCATGCTTTATTTATCATTGCAGGGAAAACATCATAATCCCCTTGAAACATGTCTACAACCTGTGTATTACAGTTAATATTACGCATAATATCTGGACGAATGCCATTGTAAAATCTCTCCCTAAGAAACTCAGTCCCTCTAAGCCATCAGACTTTTCCCATTAGTATTCTCTCAACCCTAGAAAAATTCAAGAAAAATTACTTTATTTGCAATTTACTTAATACATAATTTAATACCACATTCTGTCTCAAAAGCAGGATGACCTTTGATCGGGTCGCAGTACATCTGCAGCTGTCTGGACAGTCAGTCACACATTATTTTTGGAATGAACAAAGATCTAAGTATTGCAGGCATTTTTATTGATACCACCACAGCTTTTGTTCAAGTTGATCATGGAGTTCTCCTAGATCATTTCACTAAAATAGGCATTAGTGATGACACACTGCCCTGGTTCAAAAACTACCTCTCTAACCACCACTTTTCAGTGAATTTTAATTCATCAACCTCTGCATCAGCCCATCTGCAAAAAGGTGTCCTCCAAATCCCTGTTTTGGCACCTTTCAACATCAGTCTCTCTGCAGAAAGGTGTCCCCTAAGTCCCTATTCTAGCACATCTCCTCTTCTTTACATTAACAAACTTCCTTTTAAGTTACCCTATCTTCCTCACTCACTTTATGCCGATGACATGGTCCTATTTCACTACAGATATTCTGTTTCCTCTTGAATTTAAACTTCAGGCTGATTTTCAGGCCCTTATTCAATGGGTAAATGACAAACAATCAAACTAAACTCTTCAAAAACAAATACAATTGTCTTTGGCACTTGGCAAAACCTCACTTCTGTCTCCAGGACTCAAAAATACTCATCTTAATAATACTAGTGAAAATGTCACTTCATTCATATAGCTAAGACTTTGGTTGGACCCCTCCATAAATTTCCAACTCCACCTTGACTAGACACAAAAAAATCAAAATTCTCCCATTCTGGGCTAATAGGTGTTCTATCTACACGCTGTTGAAATGCCATACGTAAAGGTATCTTACTGGCTAAGCAAGAATATTGTCTCCCACTAATAGCTGCAGCTTCTACAAAAATATTTCCACAATTCAGTCCATTTCAAATGCCATTTGTGGATTCATCAGTTTCTCAACAAAAACTGAGCACCGCTGCAAAACCATTGAAAAAGCTAACTGGTTATCTGTGAATTAATGTGCTGACCTTTTACTTGCCTCCCGACTATATTATTAACTTATCAAGAATGTTACCTTCACTCCACCAGCTTCCAGACTGTTCAGAGATGCACCAACATGCACCTTTAGACATCTGGTACCCATGGACTAGCAACAAAATCTGAAGCAACCCTAGACTGGTACTAGTGTCCCACCCTCAAAACTATGCAAACTCAGGCACCCTACCAAATACTCTAAGTGATCACCTCCCAGCCTATACCCATAGGACTCATCCCCAAATTACCAAGATGCATACTTATAGACCCTCTAGAAATCATGCCCACTTTAACCAAAACCAATTCTTAACCACTTTAAAAGCTCAAAACTGGAACCCACTAAAAACACTCCCCCTAGACGAGGCTGTAAATTTTTTCAACAAAAATTTTTCTTAGATGTTCTCAACAGCTTAACTCCAATGGGCACTAAATGGACTAAAATTAATCATGCCCCCTGGTTAACAAAACAAATTAAATAAACTCTCATTCTTAGACACAAGCTTTGGAAAATATGGCTAAAAGATAGAACTAAACAGAATGAACTCAATTTCAAACAACTTCGTAATAAAGCAAAAAAGTTAGTGATACAGGACAAAGAAGACTTATTTTTCTCTGAAGTATCAGCCTCAAACAATAATCCTAAAATGTTTTGGAAGTCAATCTCCACTCTTCTCAACCCAGGCACCTTACAAAATCCTTTCCCTGCACCAGAAAAACCTCCACAACAAATTGCCCATAACTTTAACACCCACTTCATCTTCACCACTCAAAACCTACTCAGACACTCTCCACCTGACATAAGCTCTAATCACCAAAGTACTACCCACCCTCTGCCACCTAATAACACCCACCCCAAAAGTAATCATACTAATACTCCTTCAGCCAAATAGTTTTCAGTTCAACCTATACCCACCTCTGTAACTTAAAACTCTTAAACAAACTAAGCTCTTGCTCACTTTCTGCAGACAAACTTCCCCCAGAATATCTGCAGTTATCAGCTAATACAATTGTTTATCCAGTCAGCATTCTTATAAATTGGTCCATTACAGAATCCTGTGTTCCCCTTTTATGGATAAAATCCATAATTTCTCCACTCCATAAAGGTGGAAGCTCCCATGACCTCTCCAATTACTTCCTATCTCTATGCTCTCTCCTCTCTCCTCTATCAAAAATATTAGAAAAATGTGTCCATACACAAGTAATGAAACATCTGTCTGAAAATGCTCTTCTATCCCCCGCACAACATGGTTTCTGCCCAGGCCAGAGCATGATCGCTGCCCTTCTCTCTTTTTTGGACACTGTTAACAAAGCCATAGATGCCGGTCATCCTACCTCAGTAATCGTACTGGACCTATCTAAGGCTTTCGACACAGTGTCACATACTAAGCTGCTATATCAACTATCTAACTTTGGATGCTCCCTTAAATCCCTTATTTGGTTTACCTCTTACCTACAAAATAGAGAACAATCAGTAAGGTGGCAAAATTCACAATCTGATTATCACAAGAACAACATAGGGATCCCACAAGGATCCATTCTAGGACCACTACTGTTTAATATTTTTATAAATGATTTACACAAAAGCCCCCACATCCAAAACCTTATACAATATGCCGATGATTCCACACTAGTATCCACCTCAAATAATTTTACAGATCTCCTCACAAACACACAAAAAGCTTTCACTTCTGTCGAATCATGGCTCATCAATTCTCAACTAATGCTAAACCCCCCAAAAAACAAAACTATTAGTTTTCTCTACAAAAACTCCAGACATTGACTTTAAAATCTTTGCTAAAGATGGTACTGAAATAGCAATAGTGAAAACTGCCAAATTGCTAGGAATAACAATAGACAACAAACTCAGTTATGAACCCCATATCCTCAACAGTATAAAAAACACATTTTAAATTAGGCAAACTATATCACCATAAGGACTACCTGAACAACAACACCAAAACTAAACTAGCCAGCACATTACTCATCCCGTGGTTTTATATGGTAGTGCCATCTTTACAATCTACGCACAACCCTTACAAATAAACTACAATCATGCTACTATAAAATTGCCAAATTTGCCTCTGGAACATCTTATCACTCTCACTACTGCCAAGCTATCAGTACCTTTAATTGGCTAGAATTTTCCCACCACCCCTCCAGTATACACAACTCACCATAGCACACAAGCTAATGTACAAACCCAATGACTGCCATGCACTCAACTCAATCCTACAAACATATATTCCTACCAGAACTCTAAGATCCTCCGACAAGCACCTACTAACCATAAATAAACCCAACAAAAGGGCAGGAAAATGTCTGTATTTCCATAGCATTGCAAATTTATGGAACAAACCACCATCTCACATAACCCAAACTGACCACACTAAAACCTTTAAAACTGCCTTAAAATCTCACTGCCTAGATAGTCCATTATGTACCTGCCACACAAACTACCCTAGAATACCTATTTATTAACTTATAGCTTCTAAGATGTTCAAAATACAACAAATGTCCACACTGTTCCTTCATGTGTAACATTTTCTGTATAGACCCCTATGAAATGATTAACTTGTTCTATATTTGCCTCACATACTTGCTGTATTAGAAATATTTGTTAATTTTAGATTCTAATCATTGTCAACAATGTCTGTTTTTACATTTTTTTTTATTTTTTATTGTATAAATTTATTGTATAAACATATTTTAAGTGTACTGTGGAGCTTTTCTCCCCAAGTCTCCACTGAAAATGGGTTTCTGACTCAGTGGACTTTCCCGTTAAACAAATGTCAATTAATAAATAAATTGTGCAGACCATGCTTCTTCAGTCCTTGATCCCAACATTTTTGAATCTCTTCCATCTTATAGGTTCATAGGTGAGTACTATGTTAGCTAACCCTCATGTGCCATTTTACACCTAGCCAATTTCTCTTGGTGAGAATCAAACTCTGTACCTCTTGTCTGTGAAGCAAACACTTTAACCATAATGGCAACCCCACCATTTTTTTCTTAAAGATGATTCCTCTTGCCCCATTTTCTGTTTACAAACAAAATAACATTTCTAGACTCTAAGAAAATGTGACTGCTTTCTCTCTGGTCATATAACTGATTGTTTCTATTTATTGACTGAAACTGTGTCCATCTTGTGGTGCAACCCTTTATGCTCAGATTCACTTTGCTTCCCTACCCTACCCCAATTACCCCCACCCCTATTCATTAAATTTATACACCCCTGACCACTCCCACCACTTCATGTAGGCAAATCAGCACTCACCAACAATTTAACACCTGCAGGCACTCCCACCTATCTCCTCAACACATATTTCACAACACCTTCAACTAACATTCTCAACAGCCTGTACCTCAATACATATTGTGTATATTACCATTCACAATCCCCATTCTTCTTTCTACTCTCTAATAACTACTCTTACACACTATCGCCAACTAACACCACCACACACATCGCTGAAGTGCCACCTTAGTTTTATTACACAAATCCTGTGTTTCACGTAACACAACTACGATTACCTTTAACATCCTAGCATTCCTAACACTTATATTACTTGCACATATTACCTCATACTACCACACTAATCCCATACCACCACCTCATCATGCCACTATGAACACTAACATTACTGAAGCAATGCCTTTAAACCTCCACATTTACCCCTCCATCATCCATATAGCTCTGTTTCACCAGATCCCTTTCACCCTATTGCCAACATACCAAACTAACAAACCATCCCATTTATATATTGCTAACATCTTCCACACCATAGTGCAAATTGCCTCCAAACTAGCCCTTTGTGGATATGTATACCCAAACCCTGGCCCTAACAATGCCATCAGCCACCCAACAATACAAAACTCCACTGACATCCTTGCACACCTCCCCAAAAAAGCATCTGACCTGCTTCTGCTTAACATAAACATTAGAAGCATCAAAAACAAGATCTCAGAACTACATGCACACTTTTTCCTGTCCTCTTTTGATATTGTTCTGCTCACTGAAACATGTCTAAAACTAGATACAACTAACAACAAAATTGCTCCTCCTGGCTATAATCCATGCATAAAGACATAGCTAATAAAAAAGGTGGAGGGATTGCTATTTTGTTTAAAAGCCAATTAAACATTGGAATAGTGGACCTTCCATTACATACATTAGCAGCAGCAGAAGTTATAATCACAAAATTACATTTGAATACAAAAAAAAGCTATAAACCTAATCGGCTGCTACCTTCCACCAGGTAACAATGTAGATACCTTAGAAAATCTACTTCACTGGACCTCTAACTCACTACCCCAAAAAGACATAATACGAGAAGATTTTAATACTGACTGGCTAACATGCAACTCCTCCAAACCTTCAAACTTCATCAACCTCCACAGGTTTGCTGAACTTGTCCAAGCCCCAACTAGAGTAAAAAAAAAACAACAAACACAAAAAACAGGGACTCAATACTCGATTGAATATTGTCAAACAGACCAGACAGAATTAGTGCCTAAGGCTGTCCACAGACAGCGTGAGTGACCACCTACTAACATATCTAGTCAGAAGTCAAACCTATCTAGTAAAATCCACCACCTATCAACAGATATGTAGTAAAAAATCCTTTAAACCCAACAATTTACTGCTGTTCTAGCAAGTTGTAACTGGCACCCCTTGAAAACACTTAATCTAAATGATGCTGTACCCTACTTCAACTGAACATTCCTCGGCATACTAGACCACCATGCACCCCCTAGAACCATAAGAATCAAAGCTAACTATGCCCCCTGCTTATCCAAAGAAATTAGATTTCTACTGCATAACAGGGACAAAGCTTGAGTAAACTAAAAGAAAACTGGTACCCCTACTGACAAACAAAAATATCTTGAGCTTAGAAATAAGGCAAATAAAATGATTAAAGGAGACAAAAAAAACTACTACACAACATTCAAAATAGGTATCAATCCAAACCTAAAACATTTTGGACAACCATCAACAATGTACTCCACTCAGCTAAAGATAGCACCCCTGCCGTGCAACGACTGACTGCTCAACAAAGATAGCAACTCAGTTCAAGTTCTTTACAGATTCCATCCTAGCTCTAGCTAACTCTCAAATGCCTTCTACTGCTATAAAGTCAACCAGAATCAGTACTACTGCTCTGAGCTTCTCACTGCAACCTGTTCCCATCTCCACTGTTAAAATGATGCTTAATAAACTAAAACACACAACGCTCTCCACAGATAAACTACCAGTAGAATTCTTAAAGATTTCCACAAATGCAATTGCATATCCAGTAACAATTCTCATTAATCACTTTATAGCTGAAAACCAAGTCCCCCACTTCTGGAAAATTTCCTGCACCAATCCACTTCACAAAGGATCCAACTCCAAAGAACTAACAAATTACTGCCCAATCACTATACTCTCCTCAATCTCCAAAATCCTTGAAAAATGTGTACACACACAAATCATGACAGTCCTAAACTCTCATAATCTACTGAGAAACATACAACATGGTTTTAGACCATCTCATAGCACTACTACAGGCCTTATGTCTTTCACACAGACAGTCAAGAAACAAGAACAACGGAAAATATGTCTCCCACTAATGTACTTTTCTCCTCCTCTATTCTATTTTCAACAACCCCTACACTCCACCTTCCTATGCCGACTTGTATTTCATCATTAGCCTTAAAATCCACCTAATGCAAACTGGCTCTGTAATTGTGAAAACCCTGATTAGCCTTTATACTTCCAACTCCTCTTTACCAACTACCTCTCTCTCAGCACATTACTTCCCCCACTAAGGTACCGTCTCCCTTCTCTCTTCTACTTCATTAACTCTCATCTACCTTTTTTATTAGTTTGTATTACAACCTTTGCTTTAGAGTCTGTGAATCTGCATAGTATACCAAATATGTAATTATTCACAATGTAGAACATATATAAAGTGCTATAACTCTGAAATGTAATACTGTTTGTAAATGTATCTAGCTTTTACACTGCCAGACTACCAAACTACTGTATACTGTTACTATGTATGTCATACTGCTGTGTACTGTTACTATGTATGTCATACTGCTGTGTACTGTTACTATGTATTTCATACTGCTGTGTACTGTTACTATGTATGTCATACTGCTGTGTACTGTTACTATGTATGTCATACTGCTGTGTACTGTTACTATGTATTTCATACTGCTGTGTACTGTTACTATGTATGTCATACTGCTGTGTACTGTTACTATGTATTTCATACTGCTGTGTACTGTTACTATGTATGTCATACTGCTGTGTACTGTTACTATGTATGTCATACTGCTGTGTACTGTTACTATGTATGTCATACTGCTGTGTACTGTTACTATGTATGTCATACTGCTGTGTACTGTTACTATGTATTTCATACTGCTGTGTACTGTTACTATGTATGTCATACTGCTGTGTACTGTTACTATGTATTTCATACTGCTGTGTACTGTTACTATGTATGTCATACTGCTGTGTACTGTTACTATGTATTTCATACTGCTGTGTACTGTTACTATGTATGTCATACTGCTGTGTACTGTTACTATGTATGTCAAAATGTCTTATGTAAATAAAACTGTCACATGAAAAAGTTACATACAGTATTAGGAGTTTTTCTCCATGGGCCTCCACTGAAAAAGGGCCTGTGTCCAGTTGGACCTTCCTGGTAAACAAATGTAAAATAAATAAATAAATAACTTAACCTCTTCATTTCCTTTGTCTGTGTACATACCTTGTTCTGATCAGCATGCCAGTTCTGATTTCCAGTCTATATATATTGCATTTTTTCACTCACTCTCTATATAATGCCATTTATTTATTGCCTTTATTCCCTAAAGCCAATCCTGATATCTACTTTGTATATAATATATGTATATATTGCATTGTGTCCTTCACTCTGTGTATGTCATGTAACTTTTGTGCTTTCCTATGGCTGAGACTAAAATGGGCCCAATGGGATCAAAGCTTTATACCAGTTAATACATTCAAAATAAAATAAAACAAAGTAACACAGGGTATTGAAGTCAGTTCAACTGAAAAAGCTAGAGGTGATAGAGATGAAGTGCCTGAAACAGGAAAATATACACTATGGGACAGGTGATGAAATGAGGACTTCAGAGTAGAAGCCCAAGTAGATGCAACGACGGAGAGGGTCAAAAGAACAGATTGCAGTGCTTTTGAGCATATATATATCTACAGGAAATCAGAAGAACATCTGGTGAAGAGAGTAAAAAGGGTTTAGCATAGTGCCTGAAATTTGGGATCCCAAGGCCAGATACCTGGATAGAAGCATTTCCAACTGCCTGCCATTCTCTTTTCTATCCTTTGTTCCACATAAAAGCAAGTAATAATTCGGGCAACTTTGGTAACCATGGCTGGGAGAATGGAGTTGATAGGTGCCTGAGAACATAACCTATCAGGGCAGAAGCAAGAAGTTTAAATACAAATATACAACCCAGAGAAATATATTGTCTGATACATCCCTCATGTTGATTTTGAGCATTTCATGTATATTGGGGTGAAGTTTCATACCTAAGTAATGGGGGGGGGGGTAAGACTTAGACAAGCTAAAGAGTAGAGGATTGTTTAGAGTTCTGTGAGGCTGAGCTGCCATCTTGACAGGAAAGACTTCTGTTTCAGAAACATTAACTCGCAAACCCAATAAATTAGTAGAATGTTCCAAAAGGGTGTATATGAATGAGAAATGCTCCAGAAAGGGCTGGCACAGACACATAACTGGTGCCAGAGCCAAGGACTAAAATGAAATGCCAAGAAATGCATAATAGTATCCTTTAGGAAGTCATCCACTCCTGATAACTATCATATTGACAACACACCCCTAAGAGTTGAGCAGTAGCCAGGGACTTGGGGATGCACACAGACAGTAATCTAGCATTTGACCATCATCTATTTACAGTAGTGAAGAAATAATTCAATGTTGTTCAGCTTATAAACAAAGGTATGGCATCTAGGTCCAAGAAAATCATTGTTCCACTGTATTTGTCCTTCATCAGACCTATCATTGAGTACAATGCCCCCTTTGGTATGTACCTAACCAGGCATATCCAACAACTGGAACATCTACAGAGGCTCCTCACTAAAATAAAACAGGGCATAACTAACATATCCTATGTAGTCAACTTCAAAGCTTATCCCTGTATTCAGTTTCCTACAAGCTGTTGAAGTGGGAATCTATGTCTGCTATACAAGGCATTGTCACACCCCACTCTGATGGACCTCCTACACATCAGCACAACAAGCAGCACCACAATTACCTGTTCTAAGTACTTAAACATTGACTGTGATATAAATAGGACCAGATGGAGAGATGGGTATGCATCCCAGAGACTAAGCCATCTGTGGAACAGGTTCACCATCCATGTGAAGCAGAGTTCCTCCCTAACCCAATTCAAGTGTAACTTGGCAATTGTATGAGGAACAGGAAATTCATCCCGGTTTGGCACCCATGTCTCTAATGGACACAGGCAGCCTGTAAATGGTTAATCTCCCAGGCCCTTGTTTGTAAATGTTTCCTTTCCCAAGCCCTTCCTTACACTTATCAGGGGTACCAGAAATTGTCAGAGATGTGGGATGCATGGATAGGCTTAAAAAGGCCCTAGTGGTCATTAGCCTAATACACACCTATGAATCTGTGCACCTAAATTATTTAACAGGTTAATAGTATGTATAACACAATAGTCCAGAAAACATCAGGACTGAAGTATCAATGCCATAGAGAGACCAAGCTGTTACTTTAAGAGCACAATTTATCAGTCTATTTATAGGTTCAGTAACCACTGGGGATAATAGGAATGCTGCTGACATCCTTTATCCAAAGAAAAGAAGAGTAAAGATCACCGTTGGTGAATACTCGGATTTAGGATGAGAGCAGAGAGCTCTAACTAAGCTAATGGACTCCTTAGGAAACCCATAAACTGACAGAACAAACCATATATAGGGCCATTTAACCAAATCAAATGCCTTCTTAAAGCCAACAAAGAGTGCCACGATGGGTTCAGGAACATGTTTTAGGCCTTGGAAATAGAGGATAAGTGTTCATACAGGTCCATTCTACTTTGCCTTTAAACAACCCCACCTGAGTATTCAGTATAATATTAAGGAACATTTGTGTGAGACTATAGCCTAAGACATTGGCATATACTTTTAAATTTGTATTGAAAAAGAGAAATAGGTCTGTAATTTTAGGGAAGAGTATCATCTTTCCCGAGTTTAGAAATAACAAGGATTGTTGATACAGTAGAAGATGGATTAAGAGATTCCTAGATTTGAAAAGACTGAAATGGGTTTGTGATAGATGTGGATAACAGATCAAAAGCATAGTATGTACTCATAGATTCATAGGTTCACAGGAGGTTACTTGGCTAATGGCCCTAGGGCATTAACAAGCCTATACATGTAATACCCTTGTGCTCTAGCTGACCTTGTTCCCTAGTTGACCATTGTTAGACTGTCATTGTTAGCAGAGTGAAACAGTGAATAACACTGACTGCCTCTGTCCATGAGGGACATAGGTGCTACCCCCAGGTGAATTTACGGACTCCCATCCAATTGTGAAGCTTGCATTTTAATACTGTCATTAAGGGGCTGTAATTCCCATGAAGTGGGCTTTATTCCAGAGGAGCAGCAATCTCTGGGAGACATATCAGTCTCTCAAGCATGCTCTGTTTATGTTACAGTCTTGACTGAGATCCCTGGAGCTAGTGAGCCTTATTCCATTTAATTTGCAGACATGCAGCATTTCCATTAGGGCAAGGACAGACATTGCTCTGTAGACTAGACACCAGTTGCTACTCAGCAGTCTGTAGAATACAGAGCAGAGAGACAGGAGATTCAGTATTTCCATGTAAGTCATATTTTGGAGGCCCTCAATTTTCTTAGTTAGAAACCTCTGTGATCTCTTCAGTTGTTACAGGTGTCTGGTGAAGTACATGCAAAAAAGAGCATTGAACTCTATTAGTGGTCTAATGAGGGTTCAGTACAGAGGAGTTATAACATCCTTAGACGTGGATGTGATGCCCTTATTTGTGAGATGCACAGTGTAGAAGACTGTGATTACCACTATGGACACATGATATAACCTCCTTAGTCTTGTATGAGATACCCTTATTTATGAGATGCACAATGTAGAAGGCTGTCCTTACCAATGTGGACACATGCTATAACCTCCTTAGTCTTGGATCGAATGCCCTTATTTATGATATGCACAATGTAGAAGGCTTTCCTTACCACAGTGGACACATGATATAACCTCCTTAGTCTTAGATGTGATGCCCTTATTTATGAGATGCACGGTGTAGAAGGCTTTTCTTACCACTGTGGACACATGATATAATTTCCTTAGTCTTGGATTCAATGCCCTTATTTATGAGATGCATGATGTTGAAAGCTTTCCTTACCACTGTGGACACAGAACATAACCTCCTTTGTTTTGGATGTGGTGCACTTATTTGAGATGCATGATGCAGAAGGCCTTCCATATCACTGTGGGCACATGATATAACCTCCTTAGTCATAGATGTGATGCCATTATTTATGAGATGCACAATGTAGAAGGCTTTCCTTACCACTGTGGGCACATGATAGAACCTCTTTAGTCTTGGATGTGATGCCCTTATTTAAGAGAAGCACAATGTAGAAGGCTTTCCTCACCACTATGGACACATGATACAACCTCCTTAGTCTTGGATGTGATGCCCTTATTTATGAGATGCACGATGTAGAAGGCTTTCTTTACCACAGTGGACACGTGATATTACCTCATAAGTCTTGGATGCGATGCCCTTATTTAAGAGATGCACAATGTAGAAGGCTTTCCTTACCAATATGGCCACATGATATAACCTCCTTAGCCTTGGATATGATGCACTTATTTAAGAGATGCACGATGTAGAAGGCTTTCCTTACCACTGTGCACACATGGTATAACCTCCATGGTCTTGGATGTGATGCCCATATTTATGAGATGCACAATGTAGAAGGCTGTCCTTACCACTGTGGACATGTGATATAACCTCTGAACCTTGGATATGATGCCGTTATTTATGAGATGCACAATGTTGAAAGCTTTCCTTACCACTGTGGACACGTGATATAACCTCCTTACTTTTCAATGTGATGCCCTTATTTATGAGATGCACAATGTAGAAGGCTTTCCTTACCACTGTGGGCACAAGATATAACAACCATAGTCTTGGAAGTGATGCCGGTATTTATAAGATGTACAATGTAAAAGGCTTTCCCTACTGCTGTGGACACATGCTATAACCTGCTTAGTCTTGTATGTGATGCCCTTATTTATGAGATGCGTGATGTAGAAGGCTGTCGTTACTACTGTGGACACATGATATAACCTCCTTAGTCTTGTATGTGATGCCCTTATTTATGAGATGCACAATGTAGAAGGCTGTCCTTACCACTGTGAACACATGATATAACCTCCTTAGTCTTGGATGTGATGCCCATATTTATGAGATGCACAATATAGAAGGCTTTCTTTACCACAGTGGACACATGATATTACCTCGTAAGTCTTGGATGCGATGCCCTTATTTATGAGATGCACAATGTAGAAGGCTTTCCTTACCAATATGGCCACATGATATAACCTCCTTAGCCTTGGATATGATGCACTTATTTAAGAGATGCACGATGTAGAAGGCTTTCCTTACCACTGTGCACACATGGTATAACCTCCATGGTCTTGGGTGTGATGCCCATATTTATGAGATGCACAATGTAGAAGGCTGTCCTTACCACTGTGGATATGTGATATAACCTCCTGAACCTTGGATGTAATGCCCTTATTTATGAGATGCACAATGTTGAAAGCTTTCCTTACCACTGTGGATACGTGATATAACCTCCTTAGTTTTCAATGTGATGCCCTTATTTATGAGATGCACAATGTAGAAGGCTTTCCTTACCGCAGTGTTCACATGATATAACCTCCTTAGTCTTAGATGTGATGCCCTTATTAATGAGATGCACAACGTAGAAGGCTTTTCTTACCACTGTGGACACATGATATAATTTCCTTAGTCTTGGATTCGATGCCCTTATTTATGAGATGCACAATGTTGAAAACTTTCCTTACCACTGTGGCCACATGATATAACCTCCTTAGTTTTCAATGTGATGCACTTATTTATGAGATGCACGATGCAGAAGGCTTTCCTTACCACTGTGGACTCATGATAGAACCTCTTTAGTCTTGGATGGGATGTCCTTATTTATGAGAAGCAAAATGTAGAAGGCTTTCCTTACCACTGTGGAATCATGATAGAACCTCTTTAGTCTTGGATGTGATGCCCTTATTTATGAGAAGCACAATGTAGAAGGCTTTCCTAACCACTATGGACACATGATATAACCTTCTTAGTCTTGGATGCGATGCCCTTATTTATGAGATGCATGATGTAGAAGGTTTCCTTACCACTGTGGACACATGATAAAACCTGATTAGTCTTGGATGTGATGCCCTTATTTATGAAATAAATGATGCAGAAGGCTTCCCTAACCACTGTGGACACATGATATAACCTCCATAGTATTGGATGTGATGCCCTTATTTATGAGATGCACAATGTAAAAGGCTTTCCTTACCACTGTGGACACATGATATAACCTCTTTAGTCTTGGATGTGATGCCCTTATTTATGATGTGGACGATGCAGAAGGCTTTCCTTACCACTGTGGACACATGATATAACCTCCTTAGTCTTGCATGTGATGCCCTTATTTATGAGATGCACGATGTAGAAGGCTGACCTTACCACTGTGGACACATAATATAACCTCCTTACTCTTGGATGTGATGCCCTTATTTAAGAGATGCACAATGTAGAAGACTTTCCTTACCACTGTGGACACATGATATAACAACCTTAGTCTTGGAAGTGATGCCATTATTTATAAGATGTACAATGTAAAAGGCTTTCCCTACTGCTGTGGACACATGCTATAACCTGCTTAGTCTTGTATGTGATGCCCTTATTTATGAGATGCACAATGTAGAAGGCTGTCGTTACTACTGTGGACACATGATATAACCTCCTTAGTCTTGTATGTGATGCCCTTATTTATGAAATGCACAATGTAGAAGGCTGTCCTTACCACTGTGAACACATGATATAACCTCCTTAGTCTTAGATGTGATGCCCTTATTAATGAGATGCACAACATAGAAGGCTTTTCTTACCACTGTGGACACATGATATAATTTCCTTAGTCTTGGATTCGATGCCCTTATTTATGAGATGCACAATGTTGAAAGCTTTCCTTACCACTGTGGACACATGATATAACCTCCTTAGTTTTCAATGTGATGCACTTATTTATGAGATGCACGATGCAGAAGGCTTTCTTTACCACTGTGGACTCATGATAGAACCTCTTTAGTCTTGGATGGGATGCCCTTATTTATGAGAAGCAAAATGTAGAAGGCTTTCCTTACCACTGTGGACTCATGATAGAACCTCTTTAGTCTTGGATGTGATGCCCTTATTTATGAGAAGCACAATGTAGAAGGCTTTCCTAACCACTATGGACACATGATATAACCTTCTTAGTCTTGGATGTGATGCTCTTATTTATGAGATGCATGATGTAGAAGGCTTTCCTTACCGCTATGGACACATCATATAACCTCCTTAGTCATGGATGTGATGCCGTTATTTATAAGATGCACAATTTAAAAGGCTTTCCTTACTGCTGGGGACACATGCTATAACCTCCTTGGATGCGATGCCCTTATTTATGAGATGCATGATGTAGAAGGCTGTCCTTACCACTGTGGACACATGGTATAACAACCTTAGTCTTGGATTCGATGCCCTTATTTATGAGATGCTCAATGTAGAAGGCTTTCTTTACCACATTGGATACATGATAAAACCTCGTTAGTTTTGGATGCGATGCCCTTATTTATGAGATGCATGATGTAGAAGGTTTCCTTACCACTGTGGACACATGATAAAACCTGATTAGTCTTGGATGCGATGCCCTTATTTATGAAAACAACGATGCAGAAGGCTTCCCTAACCACTGTGGACACATGATATAACCTCCATAGTATTCGATGTGATGCCCTTATTTATGAGATGCACAATGTAAAATGCTTTCCTTACCACTGTGGACACATGATATAACCTCTTTAGTCTTGGATGTGATGCCCTTATTTATGATGTGGACGATGCAGAAGGCTTTCATTACCACTAAGGACACATGCTATTACCTCCTTAGTCTTGGATTTAATGTCCTTATTTATGAGATGCACAATGTTGAAGGCTGTCCTTACCACTGTGGACACAAGATATAGCCTCCTTAGTCTTGGATGTGATGCCCTTATTTATGAGATGCAGGATGTAGAAGGCTGACCTTACCACTGTGGACACATGATATAACCTCCTTAGTCTTGGATGTTATGCCCTTATTTATGAGATGCACGATGTAGAAGGTTTCCTTACCACTGTGGACACATGATATAACCTCCTTAGTCTTGGATGTGATGCCCTTATTTATCAGATGCACAATGTAGAAGGCTTTCCTTACCATGGTGGACACATGATATAACCTCCTTATTTTTGGATGTGATGCCCTTATTTATGAGATGCAGAATGTAGAAGGCTTTCCTTACCACTGTGCACACATGATATAACCTCACTAGTTTTGGATATGATGCCTTTATTTATGAGATGCACGATGTAGAAGGCTTTCCTTACCACAGTGGACACATGATATAACCTCCTTAGACTTGTATATGATGCCATTATTTATGAGCTGCTCAGTGTAGAAGGCTTTCCTTACCACTGTGGACACATGATATATCCTCTTTAGTCTTGGATGTGATGCCCTTATTTATGAGAAGCACAATGTAGAATGCTTTCCTTACCACTATGGACACATGATATAACCTCCTTAGTCATGGATGTGATGCCGTTATTTATAAGATGCACAATGTAAAAAGGATTTCCTTACTGCTGTGGACACATGCTATACCCTCCTTAGTCTTGGATGTGATGCCCTTATTTATGAGATGCACGATGTAGAAGGCTTTCCTTACCGCTATGGACACATGATATAACAACCTTAGTCTTGGATGTGATGCATTTATTTATGAGATGCATAATGTAGAAGGCTGACCTTACCACTGTGGAGACATGATATAACCTCATTAGTCTTGGATGCGATGCCCTTATTTATGAGATGCACAATGTAGAAGGCTTTCCTTACCAATATGGCCACATGATATAACCTCCTTAGCCTTGGATATGATGCACTTATTTAAGAGATGCACGATGTTGAAGGCTTTCCTTACCACTGTGCACACATGGTATAACCTCCATGGTCTTGGGTGTGATGCCCATATTTCTGAGATGCACAATGTAGAAGGCTGTCCTTACCAATGTGGACATGTGATATAACCTCCTTAGCCTTGGATGAGATGCCCTTATTTTTGAGATGCACGATGTTGAAAGCTTTCCTTACCACTGTGGACATGTGATATAACCTCCTTAGTTTTGAATGTGATGCCCTTATTTATGAGATGCACAATGTAGAAGGCTTTCCTTACCACAGTGTTCACATGGTATAACCTCCTTAGTCTTAGATGTGATGCCCTTATTAATGAGATGCACAACATAGAAGGCTTTTCTTACCACTGTGGACACATGATATAATTTCCTTAGTCTTGGATTCGATGCCCTTATTTATGAGATGCACAATGTCGAAAGCTTTCGTTACCACTGTGGACACATGATATAACCTCCTTAGTTTTCAATGTGATGCACTTATTTATGAGATGCACGATTCAGCAGGCTTTCCTTACCACTGTGGACTCATGATAGAACCTCTTTAGTCTTGGATGTGATGCCCTTATTTATGAGAAGCACAGTGTAGAAGGCTTTCCTTACCACTGTGGACTCATGATAGAACCTCTTTAGTCTTGGATGTGATGCCCTTATTTATGAGAAGCACAATGTAGAAGGCTTTCCTAACCACTATGGACACATGATATAACCTCCTTAGTCTTGGATGTGATGCCTTTATTTATGAGATGTACAATGTAGAAGGCTGACCTTCTTAGTCTTGGATTCGATGCCCTTATTTATGAGATGCTGAATGTTGAAGGCTTTCTTTACTACTTTGGATACATGATATAACCTCCTTAGTTTTGGATGCGATGCCCTTATTTATGAGATGCATGATGTAGAAGGTTTCCTTACCACTGTGGACACATGATAAAACCTGCTTAGTCTTGGATGTGATGCCCTTATTTATGAAATCGACGATGCAGAAGGCTTTCCTAACCATTGTGGACACATGATATAACCTCCATAGTATTGGATGTGATGCCCTTATTTATGAGATGCACAATGTAGAAGGCTTTCCTTACCACTGTGGACACATGATATAACCTCTTTAGTCTTGGATGTGATGCCCTTATTTATGAGGTGGACGATGCAGTAGGCTTTCCTTACCACTGTGGACACATGCTATTACCTCCATAGTATTGGATGTGATGCCCTTATTTATAAGATGCACAATGTAGAAGACTTTCCTTCCCATGTGGAAACATGATATAACCTCCTTAGTCTTGGATGTGATGCCTTTATTTATGAGATGTACAATGTAGAAGGCTGACCTTACCACTGAGGATACATGATATAACCTCATTAGTCCTAGATGTTATGCCCTTATTTATGAGATGCACGATGTAGAAGGTTTCTTTACTACTGTGGACACATGATATAACCTTATTTTGGATGTGATGCCCTTATTTATGAGATGCACAATGTACAAGGCTGTCCTTACCACTGTGCACACATGATATAACCTCCTTAGTCTTGGATGTGATGCCCTTATTTATCAGATGCACAATGTAGAAGGCTTTCCTTACTATGGTGGACACATGATATAACCTCACTAGTTTTGGATATGATGCCTTTATTTATGAGATGCACGATGTAGAAGGCTTTCCTTACCACAGTGGACACACGATATAACCTCCTTAGACTTGTATATGATGCCAGTATTTATGAGATGCTCAGTGTAGAAGGCTTTCCTGACCACTGTGGACACATGATATAACCTCCTTAGTGGTGGATGTGATGCCCTTATTTATGAAAAGCACAATGTAGAACGCTTTCCTTACCACTATGGACACATGATATAACCTCTTTAGTAATGGATGTGTTGCCATTATTTATAAGATGCACAATGTAAAAAGGCTTTCCTTACTGCTGTGGACACATGCTATACTCTCCTTAGTCTTGGATGTGATGCCCTTATTTATGAGATGCACGATGTAGAAGGCTGACCTTACCACTGTGGAGACATGATACAATCTAATTAGTCTTGGATATGATGCCCTTATTTATGAGATGCACAATGTACAAGGCTGTCCTTACCACTGTGCACACATGATATAACCTCCTTAGTCTTGGATGTGATGCCCTTATTTATGAGATGCTCAGTGTAGAAGGCTTTCCTTACCACTGTGGACACACAATATAACCTCCTTAGTCTTGGATGTGATGCCCTTATTTATGAGATGCACAATGTAGAACGCTTTCCTTACCATGGTGGACACATGATATAACCTCCTTATTTTTGGATGTGATGCCCTTATTTATGAGATGTACAATGTAGAAGGCTTTCCTTACCACTGTGTATACATGATGTAACTTCCTTAGTCTTGGATATGATGCCCTTATTTATGAGTTGCATGATGTAGAAGTCTTTCCTTACGACTGTGAACACATGATATAACCTCCTTAGTCTTGGATGTAATGTCCTTATTTATCTCTCACTACAACCTGTGAGAGATGCACTTATATAGCCAAAATGGAAGCAAAGCTCTCTCCACCCAAGATTGTGCTAAACAGTCAAGAGGAGAAGGTTAACACCCACACTACACCACAAGCAACACATAGCCCTTCTAAACCCGCACCACCAACACCCATATATACCAACACTAAATCCACATATGCAGAGGCCCTTAACTGTAACCTGCCCAAGCAACAAAGACCTCTGAAGCTGAAACGCAAACAAACACCAATCACAACCAATGTGTCACATAGTTCACAACACCAGTGTGCCACCCAGCAACAGCCCCTAAGGCAAGACAATGTACCTAACACTTTAGTCATAGGTGACACTATAGTCCGGCACACTGATGTCCCTCTCACCAGGTTGAATAAGGAGAAAATTACAGTCATCTGCCTGTCGGGTGCCAGGATCCGCCACATAACGCATGCACTCAAGTCACTCCACAACAAGTACAAATATGACTCTGTCATTGTTCATGTTGGGAGTGAATGACTTGAGACGTACCTCCCTGGACTACATGAAAAGAGACATGGAAGAGCTCTCGGCTCATGTGGCCCAGGCAGGTATGACCCTAGCCCTGAGTAGCATCCTGCCTTCACCCAGAATGATACCACAATATAAGGATAAAATGATTGACTTCAACAATTGGCTAAGCTTATGGTGTCATTCAAAGGGGATCCAGTATCTGTCTGCCTGGGATGACATGATTGACAGACCACGATACTTTGCCAGAGATGGTCTGCACCTGTTGCCCCTGGGATTCAGATTACTGGCTAAGGCTCTTGCCACCCCTATAGTGCCTTTTTTAGGCAAACTTCAAAGGACAAAACCACCACCATAACAGGTACAAGCATGCAAAATCTGAAGGTAATGCTACTCAATGCTAGAAGTCTAAACCTCAAAATGCACTCTCTCGAGGCACTCCTAAAAATGGAGAACATCGATATCTGTGCAGTAACTGAGACCTGGTTCAAGGCTCCAGAGAGCACCCCTGCAATACCAGGCTACAACTCTTACCACACTTTTCGGCCACCAAACCAGTACCGAAACACTAAAGGTGGAGGAGTGTCAATATTCACCAAGGATATTCACACCACCAGGCTAGTTGGCCAACACAATGTGTCTGAAATTCTCCAAGTGCAACTAACACTAGGTAAGGCTGCAATCCAAATTGTAGCTTGCTACAGATCCCCCACCATACCCCAAGATTCTCACTACACCTTTCTAAACATACTGGAAAATATAAGATAGAACCAAACACCCTAATACTGGGTGATTTTAACTACCCTGCCATTAACTGGGAAAACTACTCATGTCCCAACACCTTTGCACAACGGTTCTTGGAATTCATAAATTCCAACGCCCTGGATCAACTAATCCATAGTCCCACCAGGGGCTCCAATATCCTAGACCTGGTCATTACCAACATGGGAAATCAATGCTCCATACCTATGGTCACCCCCTCATTAGTCAGGTCTGACCATAAGCTAATCACCCTTAACATCCACATCCCACCCCCACCCCCCAGTAAAGAAACCACCATAAAAAACTTCCAAAGCCAACTTCATGCTACTCAAGTCAGAAGTGACAAACTTCATGACACCCATGCAGACGGGAACTGAAAGTTCAACTGCTGAATCCTACACTAAGGCACTGTACAAGCACATCCACTCATGCATGAATCGTGCCATCCCAAATAGAACCAAAATGCTCTCATCCAAAAAAAGGAAGCCAATCTGGTGGTCCCCTGCCATAAACAAACTTTACAACAAAAGGAAGAAACTTTTGCAGAAAAGAGGAAAATCTCAGGATGCAAAAAACTCCCTTACTGGTCTCAGTAAGAAACTGAGATGCCTCATAAAATCCTCCAAAGCTAGTTAAGAAAATAAAATTACCAAAGATTCCAAAGACAACCACAAAGCATTCTATAACTATGTCGAGAATCTAAATGGCAATGCTCAGATCTGCTCTGAGCTAAAACAGAATGGCATTAAATATACTGATCCGGGAAGCCT
>NC_056733.1:988260832-988282951 GCF_019279795.1 Protopterus annectens
TGGTTCACTAAAAGTGACATGCATACATTATTCTTACCCATGCATTCACCAAAAGTGGCATACGTACATTATCCTTTCCCATCAATCCATTCATCCATCCATCCATCCATCCACAAAAAGTCACATACCTACATTATCCTTACTCATTCTTCAACCAAAAGTAAGACACCTACATTATCTTCACCCATCCAGCCAATAAAAGTGACATACCTTAATTATTCTTACCCATTCTTCCACCAAAAGTGACACACCTACATTATCCTCACCCATCCATCCACCAAACGTGACATAGCTACATTACCCTTAACAATGCGCCCAACAAAAGTGACATACCTACATTAACTTTATGCATGCATCCTCCAAACAGAGCATACCAAATTTATCCTTATCCATGCATCCATCAAACGTGACATAACTGCATTATCCTTACCCATGCATCCTGAAAAGAGAAATACCTACATTAACCTTACCCATGTGTCCACCAGGAGTGACATACCTACATTAAACTTACCATCCATCCTCCAAAAGTGACATAGCAACATTATCCTTACCCATCCATCCTCCAAACGTGACAAACCTACATTATCCTTATGAAAGCATCCACCAAAATGTACATACCTACATTATTCTTACCCATGCATCCATCAACCATGACATAACTACATTAGCCTTACCCATGCCTCTCTGAAAGAGAAATACCTACATTATCCTTAACCATGTGTCAACCAGAGTAACATACCTACATTAAACTTACCCATCCATCATCCAAAAGTGAAAAACCTACATAGAAATATCGAACCAGGCAAAAAACACCATACAAGCTGCAAAAAATACACTTCCAACGATATTCTTTAGCGCTTTCATCCACATTTATTAGTCGTGAACTTCTTCAGAATAATTTACATCACGTCAGTATTTCTTAAATAATGTTATCACAGGAAATGATGTCATTACTTAATTAAACAATATAATGTTATAATGTTATAATATTTAACTTATTCTTTAAACTTCTCATATTAGTATTTATATTAAATGGTGTTACAAATCTTAAAATTATAAAACTAAGTATTTCCAAACTTTGGTTTACAAAATAGAATGACTTGAAAGTCTTCATTTTTTGTTGTTTCTTATCTATACATCAGGAAACATTTTAAATGTATTACTTCGTTTAGTCCTGGTGCTGTGTCAGCTCCAAATATCAGCTGCCACAAAGTTTCTCTGCATTCTAGAATATTATTAAGATCCCCTGTCAGTAATCCCTTCTTTACTGTATCTAAAATAAAGAATTCAAATTTTTTGAAATCTCTGCATGTTAAAGAATGTCTCGCTAGAGCATTGTTTGTGTCTTTCTTTTTTATAGCTAAGGTGTGCTCGTACACCCTGCGTTTCAAAGTTCTTTTGGTTTTCCCTATATAATAATCTTTGCATGTCAGGCAGGTAGCCAGGTATACTACAAATTCACTGTTACAATTTGAATATTCTTTAGCCCAAAAAGTTTGATTTAAATGTTGTATTGTCACAAAGGAAGTGTTGCTCATGTACCTACACTGCTTACAATTCGTGCAACTAAATGTGCCTTTCTTGTTGGTGCAGTGCCTATCGTACCTGTCATTCCTATCTCTACTAGATTCCAAAATACTTTTTAAGCTCACTGTCTTCTTGTAAGTGAATTTGGGTTTTTGTCCTATCACAGAAATAAGTTCTCTATTTCCCATGTTTACCTTCCAATTGTTTTCTATGATTGTTTTAATGTGCCACATTTCATTTGTTATTGGCAATGGGAACGCAGTTACAAATTCCTTTTCTTGTCTTTCTTGATCTAACTTCTCTACACATATTAGGGGTATCCCCACTAACACATCTTCCGACAACAATATCGGTTTGGCTACTCCCTTTCTTAGTGGCAAGACCTCATTTTCTATCTTAACTATGTAGTCCTTACTATAACCTCTGTTTGTGAAGAGTGATCTCAAAAGAACTAATTCCTTCTCAAAGATACTATCCTTAGATGTCAACCTACTTAGTCTAATGATCTGGCCTTTGATGACCCCTCTTTTCATGTGTTCTGGATGTAAACTGTCCTTGTGTAAATAACAGTTTGCAAAGTACGGTTTCCTATAAATTTCACTATGAAATGTCCTGGTCTCATCGTCAATTTCTAAGGTCAGATCTAAGAATGTGATCTTTTTTCCAAAATCACCTATTTTGAATTCTAGAAACTTGGTTGTTTTGTTTAAAAATTCAACCAGTTCTACAAATTCCTTATATTCTCCTTTCCATAGAAAAAGTAAATCGTCTATGTATCTGCGATACATAATTGCTTTGTTAAACAAAGCATGTGTCTTTAAAAATTTTTTCTCCCAATTTGCCATCACGATGTTTGCAAATGAAGGGGCCACCCTAGAACCCATCGCTACCCCCAGTTCTTGCTTATAAATGTGATTGTCAAATTTGAAAAAATTATTTTCCAAAACTAACTCCATTAGGCTACACAGTGAATTGACCCTAGTGTTAGAAAAGGATGTATTTCCATTTAAATATTCTCTCATGAATTCTATACCCTCCTCTTGGTCTATACTGGTGTATAGATTCTTAACATCCAAACTTCCAAAGAAAAGATTTTCTTCTGTGATGTTTATTTTTCTTAATATTTCTAAAAGGCTCCATGAGTCTCTTAAGAAAAATTCAGACTTCTGTACTAATGGATTCAATACACTGTCCAGCCAGATCGAAATGTTTTCTGTTTTCGACTGTTTGGCTGAAATGATGGGCCTAAAGGGTGGTCTTGTGACACTGCTTTGTATTTTGGGTATTCCAAAAAATACCGCTAATCTAGGGTGCTCTTTATGCATGAATTCATAATCTCTCAAATCGAATTCACCTTGGGAAAACATGTCAAACAAAATAGTATCTAAAACTTTAAATTTCTTGTTTACTATGTCATAGTTGACTTTTCTATATGTTGTCGTGTCCTGTAACATCTCGTTGATGGAAGTTTTATAATCATCATTATTCATTATTACCACTTTACCCCCCTTGTCAGCCTTCATTATTCTTATATTGTTGTTACTCACTAAAGTTTTCAAAGCATCTGTCTCTTCTTTGGTTAGATTATTTCTATCATAATTGAGTGTAATGTCTCTGAAATCCTTTTCACACAGTCTTTGAAACACTTGTAAGGTGTTCATAAGGGGTGGATTGTAGGTACTTGGGTTGCTCACTTTGATCTTGTCATGTGGTCTAGTGCAACATATATCTTCCATGATGTAACTTAAATTTAATATTCTCAGGAACAGTCTAAAATCCACAAGAAGTTTTCCAAGATTCATATGGTTAGATGGAATAAATGTGAACCCTTTCTTTAATATGCTGGTAATGTGTTGATTTATTACTAAATTCGATAAATTTAGTATACCCACTTCGTAAGAGTCCACATTTATCTCTGGAGAAATGATTACCATCTCCGCCTGTTCTTGCCCCTGCCCTTCCCCCGGGACTGGGTGGAGTTGTACCATTTTAAAGTTTTTTTGTTTTTCCCTTGTACCCTCTGAAAAGGAGAAGTATTTACTTCAGAAGGTAATGCTGCTTTCTCCGCATAATTCATGTTTCTATTGTTGTTAATATTGTTTGTACTCCCAGTACTGGTGGTAGGTAGAGCCGGATATTCTTCTTGAATGATGTCATTATTTCCTTTGTCACCTATAACTGTTGTTTTGCTTAAAGCCTTAGAAACATTTGCTTGACAAATGTCAGCAGAGTTATTGGTTTCATTTCTTTGTACTGATTTGACTGATGTCACAGACTCTGCCAGGACTATATATGCCTGATTTGTCTTATAAGAAAAGATATCTCGCCTCAGCTTGGATTGTTTTCTTGTAATTATAGTTGCCCTCTGTCTATCCGCTTTTATCTTAACACCATTATAAAGATCTTCAAACGTATTAAAACTAGTGTATCCACGTATTTTTTCATCTAAAGACCTTATTTTGATGTCTAGGGCCTCTATTTCTTTGATGTAGTGATTTCTTAAAATGTTCATCATCTTTATTCCTGTTTCATTATATAAGTCTATCAATTCTTTACTTAACGAATCACCTGGGGAAACGCAATTTGGAAATTTGGCAGTCCTAAGTCCCTTTGGCACTACCTTTCTGTTAACACATTCAGTTAAATACATCACTTCCAAATCTAGCGTAACATATTTGATAGTCAATTTTTCCAGTTCAAAAATATTCTTTTTGCATATCAATTTGTCGTCACTTTGTACACTTACTGTTTCATTCTGGAGCGTTTCCCCAATGTTCGTGAAGGGATTCGTTTTGTCCTTCGATAAGAAATCCCCAATGTTGCCTTCTATAGACGTCCGTTGTGCTGTTAGTCCACCATTACGGTTCTGACTTGTCTCATTATCCACAACGTTGAACTCTATCCGTGAGTTCACTTCCCTTCTGGAATTTAAAGGGGCCCTGATGTTTTCAGCGATGTTCGTCTGTGTCCATCCTTTTAGTATCTCCTTTACTATACGACTGACAGTCTCAGTTATAAATTGTTCAGATTCTCTAGTTTTTAAATCTAGAGTGTCCTGATCCAGGACCGAATGGATAGATAAATTTAACAAGGTCTCTTCTGTGTAATCCTCTGCTGCCATACGTGTTTTAGTCCGGCTCTGCTTTTAGAAAAAACACTTTAAATTTTTTGTTGTTTCTTATCTATACATCAGGAAAAATGTTTCCTGATGTATAGATAAGAAACAAAAAATGAAGACTTTCAAGTCATTCTATTTTGTAAACCAAAGTTTGGAAATACTTCGTTTTATAATTTTAAGATTTGTAACACCATTTAATATAAATACTAATATGAGAAGTTTAAAGAATAAGTTAAATATTATAACATTATAACATTATATTGTTTAATTAAGTAATGACATCATTTCCTGTGATAACACTATTTAAGAAATACTGACGTGATGTAAATTATTCTGAAGAAGTTCACGACTAATAAATGTGGATGAAAGCGCTAAAGAAAATCGTTGGAAGTGTATTTTTTGCAGCTTGTATGGTGTTTTTTGCCTGGTTCGATATTTCTACAGTTTGAGTTGGTCCGCTTTTTAAAGTGTTTTTTCTAAAAGCAGAGCCGGACTAAAACACGTATGGCAGCAGAGGATTACACAGAAGAGACCTTATTAAATCTATCTATCCATTCGGTCCTGGATCAGGACACTCTAGATTTAAAAACTAGAGAATCTGAACAATTCATAACTGAGACTGTCAGTCGCATAGTAAAGGAGATACTAAAAGGATGGACACAGACGAACATCGCTGAAAACATCAGGGCCCCTTTAAATTCCAGAAGGGAAGTGAACTCACGGATAGAGTTCAACGTTGTGGATAATGAGACAAGTCAGAACCGTAATGGTGGACTAATAGCACAACGGACGTCTACAGAAGGTAACATTGGGGATTTCTTATCGAAGGACAAAACGAATCCCTTCACGAACATTGGGGAAACGCTCCAAAATGAAACAGTAAGTGTACAAAGTGACGACAAATTGATATGCAAAAAGAATATTTTTGAACTGGAAAAATTGACTATCAAATATGTTACGCTAGATTTGGAAGTGATGTATTTAACTGAATGTGTTAACAGAAAGGTAGTGCCAAAGGGACTTAGGACTGCCAAATTTCCAAATTGCGTTTCCCCAGGTGACTCGTTAAGTAAAGAATTGATAGACTTATATAATGAAACAGGAATAAAGATGATGAACATTTTAAGAAATCACTACATCAAAGAAATAGAGGCCCTAGATATCAAAATAAGGTCTTTAGATGAAAAAATACGTGAATACACTAGTTTTAATACGTTTGAAGATCTTTATAATGGTGTTAAGATAAAAGCGGATAGACAGAGGGCAACTATAATTACAAGAAAACAATCCAAGCTGAGGCGAGATATCTTTTCTTATAAGACAAATCAGGCATATATAGTCCTGGCAGAGCCTGTGACATCAGTCAAATCAGTACAAAGAAATGAAACCGATAACTCTGCTGACATTTGTCAAGCAAATGTTTCTAAGGCTTTAAGCAAAACAACAGTTATAGGTGACAAAGGAAATAATGACATCATTCAAGAAGAATATCCGGCTCTACCTACCACCAGTACTGGGAGTACAAACAATATTAACAACAATAGAAACATGAATTATGCGGAGAAAGCAGCATTACCTCCTGAAGTAAATACTTCTCCTTTTCAGAGGGTACAAGGGAAAAACAAAAAAACTTTAAAATGGTACAACTCCACCCAGTCCCGGGGGAAGGGCAGGGGCAAGAACAGGCGGAGATGGTAATCATTTCTCCAGAGATAAATGTGGACTCTTACGAAGTGGGTATACTAAATTTATCGAATTTAGTAATAAATCAACACATTACCAGCATATTAAAGAAAGGGTTCACATTTATTCCATCTAACCATATGAATCTTGGAAAACTTCTTGTGGATTTTAGACTGTTCCTGAGAAAATTAAATTTAAGTTACATCATGGAAGATATATGTTGCACTAGACCACATGACAAGATCAAAGTGAGCAACCCGAGTACCTACAATCCACCCCTTATGAACACCTTACAAGTGTTCCAAAGACTGTGTGAAAAGGATTTCAGAGACATTACACTCAATTATGATAGAAATAATCTAACCACAGAAGAGACAGATGCTTTGAAAACTTTAGTGAGTAACAACAATATAAGAATAATGAAGGCTGACAAGGGGGGTAAGGTGGTAATAATGAACAACGATGATTACAAAACCTCCATCAACGAGATGTTACAGGACACGACAACATATAGAAAAGTCAACTATGACATAGTAAACAAGAAATTTAAAATTTTAGATACTATTTTGTTTGACATGTTTTCCCAAGGTGAATTCGATTTGAGAGATTATGAATTCATGCATAAAGAGCACCCTAGATTAGCGGTATTTTTTGGAATACCCAAAATACAAAGCAGTGTCACAAGACCACCCTTTAGGCCCATCATTTCAGCCAAACAGTCGAAAACAGAAAACATTTCGATCTGGCTGGACAGTGTATTGAATCCATTAGTACAGAAGTCTGAATTTTTCTTAAGAGACTCATGGAGCCTTTTAGAAATATTAAGAAAAATAAACATCACAGAAGAAAATCTTTTCTTTGGAAGTTTGGATGTTAAGAATCTATACACCAGTATAGATCAAGAGGAGGGTATAGAATTCATGAGAGAATATTTAAATGGAAACACATCCTTTTCCAATACTAGGGTCAATTCACTGTGTAGCCTAATGGAGTTAGTTTTGGAAAATAATTTTTTCAAATTTGACAATCACATTTACAAGCAAGAACTGGGGGTAGCGATGGGTTCTAGGGTGGACCATTCATTTGCAAACATCGTGATGGCAAATTGGGAGAAAAAAATTTTAAAGACACATGCTTTGTTTAACAAAGCAATTATGTATCGTAGATACATAGACGATTTACTTTTTCTATGGAAAGGAGAATATAAGGAATTTGTAGAACTGGTTGAATTTTTAAATAAAACAACCAAGTTTCTAGAATTCAAAATAGGTGATTTTGGAAAAAAGATCACATTCTTAGATCTGACCTTAGAAATTGACGATGAGACCAGGACATTTCATAGTGAAATTTATAGGAAACATTTGCAAACTGTTATTTACACAAGGACAGTTTACATCCAGAACACATGAAAAGAGGGGTCATCAAAGGTCAGATCATTAGACTAAGTAGGTTGACATCTAAGGATAGTATCTTTGAGAAGGAATTAGTTCTTTTGAGATCACTCTTCACAAACAGAGGTTATAGTAAGGACTACATAGTTAAGATAGAAAATGAGGTCTTGCCACTAAGAAAGGGAGTAGCCAAACCGATATTGTTGTCGGAAGATGTGTTAGTGGGGATACCCCTAACATGTGTAGAGAAGCTAGACCAAGAAAGACAAGTAAATGAATTTGTAACTGCGTTCCCATTGCCAATAACAAATGAAATGTGGCATATTAAAACAATCATAGAAAACAATTGGAAGGTAAACATGGGAAATAGAGAACTTATTTCTGTGATAGGACAAAAACCCAAATTCACTTACAAGAAGACAGTGAGCTTAAAAAGTATTTTGGAATCTAGTGGAGATAGGAATGACAGGTACGACAGGCACTGCACCAACAAGAAAGGCACATTTAGTTGCACGGTAAAGCAGTGTAGGTACATGAGCAACACTTCCTTTGTGACAATACAACATTTAAATCAAACTTTTTGGGCTAAAGAATATTCAAATTGTAACAGTGATTTTGTAGTATACCTGGCTACATGCCTGACATGCAAAGATTATTATATAGGGAAAACCAAAAGAACTTTGAAACGCAGGGTGTACGAGCACACCTTAGCTATAAAAAAGAAAGACACAAACAATGCTCTAGCGAGACATTCTTTAACATGCAGAGATTTCAAAAAATTTGAATTCTTTATTTTAGATACAGTAAAGAAGGGATTACTGACAGGGGATCTTAATAATATTCTAGAATGCAGAGAAACTTTGTGGCAGCTGATATTTGGAGCTGACACAGCACCAGGACTAAACAAAGTAATACATTTAAAATGTTTCCTGATGTATAGATAAGAAACAACAAAAAATGAAGACTTTCAAGTCATTCTATTTTGTAAACCAAAGTTTGGAAATACTTAGTTTTATAATTTTAAGATTTGTAACACCATTTAATATAAATACTAATATGAGAAGTTTAAAGAATAAGTTAAATATTATAACATTATAACATTATATTGTTTAATTAAGTAATGACATCATTTCCTGTGATAACATTATTTAAGAAATACTGACGTGATGTAAATTATTCTGAAGAAGTTCACGACTAATAAATGTGGATGAAAGCGCTAAAGAATATCGTTGGAAGTGTATTTTTTGCAGCTTGTATGGTGTTTTTTGCCTGGTTCGATATTTCTACAGTTTGAGTTGGTCCGCTTTTTAAAGTGTTTTTTCTAATGACAAACCTACATATCCTTACCAATATATCCACCAGAATTGACATACGTACATTATCCTTATCAATGCATCCAGCAAAAGCAACATATGTACATTATGCTTATCCATCCATGCACCGAAAGTGACATACCTACATTAACCTAATATCTGCATCCTCCAAATGGAGCATAACAAATTTATTGTTACATATGTATCCATCAAAAGTGGCATAACTACATTAATCTTACCCATGCCTCCCCAAAAGAGAAATACCTACTGAAAAAATATTTTGAGCTCTCTCTGCTTACTGCTTGGTGTGATGGATTTGCAGTGTTCTTAAGACACTCAGTCTTGCTGGCTGGATTCTGCTAAAATTCAAAGTCTGGTTATATTTGCATTCACAGTCTGTTGCATACAGAAACTTGCAGAATATACACTGATGAGAGAATATACTTTGCAGCACTTGTCTTTAAGAGCAGTAACCAATAGCGTTTTATAATAAATTAAACTGGACAAACGTTGCAGCTTAAAAGTACTGTTCCAACTTTACTTCTCATATAGTACAGATGATGTGAGAGATATAACATTTACCTTAGGACTTGTGTCCCTATCATACCTCTAACATAACTGGATTTATACAGTTCTTTATATACAGTTTTAGTCCTCTTGCTATTCTATTTTTGGAGAATTGCTTACCCTGTAGAAACAATACTAAACTTCCTTGTTTAACAATGTCTTGTAAGAGACCAGTTTTTCTGACAGTGTGAATATCCTGTAACAGTGTCCTGATGTCCATGTAGAAAAACATATTTTTGAGGAAACACATTGTTCTGTATTCTATCTGGATCTGTGTATAGGAACATATGTTCTTGTACCAGTGCTGATAAGCATATCCTGTTTTTTATGCAGAAAAACATATTTTTGAGAAAACACATTGTCAGAGATCAACTTTTCTGACAGTGTGAACATCCTGTATTTTATTTGGATCTTTGTATAAAACATCTGTTCTTGTGCCATATCCTGTTTTTCATGCAGAAAAATATTTTTTTGAGAAAACACATTGTCACAGTGTCATAAACATATCCTGTTGTTTTAGGAAACATATTGTGTCCATTTTTTATATGCAGAATAACATGTCAGTGTTCTTTAAAAGCAGATTTTGCATTTTTGTTCTTGCATACATCCTGTTTGAGTCTGTAAGGGAAGAATGTCCATTCTTTAAAAGCAGATTTTGTATTTTTGCTCTTGCATACATCCTGTTTGAGTCTGTAAGGGAAAAATGTCCATTCAGCAGATTCCTTTTCCAAGCCATGGTAATTTAGTATGACTGCTGATCACATATTACTAAACTCTGTTTCTGCATTTAAGCAAGCCTTTTCTTTCAGTATATTTACAACATAATTAATTTCAGACTAATATTAATAAAATCTAACAATTCCCTCTGTTTTTAAACATACTCAAAACATTTTATATAGAAAACACAAGAAACAAACCTTTAGTTTGATACAAGAAATCAAAATGCAATTTTACATAGTTAATACAATGATATTAAAGTATTACTACCAAAACTGAATGTATTTAACAACTTTTTCTTTTGCAGACCATTCTGTGAAAATATTTTATCCGTTATGAGCTGTGTCTGCTTTAGTTTAACTTGATCAATTTATTCTTTTGCAATCATAGAATTTCATTTATGACTTAGAACTGTTTCATTAACTCTTTGCAACTGTTGAATTAACTATAAGAGGCAGTAACCATGTGCTACTGCAAGCATTTATACACTACTGAAAACACACAATTTCAATGTCATTTTAACCATAACATTGTGGTCATGTCTTTGAACTGCCCATTAACATCTTGGTAAAGTACTGAACTGGGCTTAGATAATAAATATTTGAAAGCAATTATTTTACTGGGGTAAAACCAGTGATATTACAACTTGACAAATTAGTTTTGAACTTATTACGATGTATCCTGTACAGTATGTATTTACACAGACTATTTATGCATTTCAATTTACTAGGTATACTGGACCCACTTTTTTTAAAACATGTTTTTTCACACTTATTCATTACTAGACATTAATTTCATTTGTACTGAATTCTTCTGCATTTGTACACACAATGACTATAAAGTACATTTAGTCTAATCTTACAAATTTAATAACATTAATATTAAGTAAAATCTTGGAAAATGTTTATGTCTCTTTAGAAATATCTAGTGGAATTGATACCAAATTCATATGTCCTGTTATTTTAAACTACATACTCAACAATTATTAATATTCATGCTTTTTTATACCAACATTGTTTTGCCAAAAACATATTGAAATAGTGACCATTCTTGCTATTAGAAACATGTATGCATTTTCCATATCTTTATTCTCTCTTGTATAGCTTTAATAAAGCAATTTTAAATCATCTCTTGTTTTTTAACCATCTCTTGTATAGCTTTACAATTTAACAGGTTGTAAATACAATTTAATTGTAAACAATACAATAATAACCATTATGATAGCTATTAACAACTTGTAAAATCTCTTATCCTGTCAGGTTTAATCCAGTTTACCAGTATTTCTAATATGCTAATACCTGTTTTTCCCTCCCCATAAAAGAGTATTGTCAAGAAGGAATGAGATATTTTTTCCTCTAGCTTTATTTTAGACCCTTGTTGTTTATTTTTTCTGTAGCTTTATTTCAGACCCTTGTTGTTTATTTTTTCTGTAGCTTTATTTCAGACCCTTGTTGTTTATTTTTTCTGTAGCTTTATTTCAGACCCTTGTGCAGTACTGCTTATACAGTCAGTGTAAAACTGAGAAAGTACCCCTCCCCCTGTAGTACTGCACTATTGTTTATCTGCTTTATGCTGTGAGAATAGAATGTATGTCAGCCCAACACTTTGGTTATACATTTATTTTATTAGGTTACTAAATAAAGCTTTCACTGTATATTACCTCTAGTAGGTATTTACACCCTCCTGCACAATTGATTTGAACTGTATCTATACTATAGCCCATTTGCTGGCTGTACTTGATGCAACTGAGGTTTTTTTTTTCTTTTTAACATTTACTTGCAAACAGATTATAAGTGACATCTATACACAATTGTGGCATTTTATGACAATTACTAAATAGTGTTGCTTGTAAACATTTTAACAAGTATGTTTTAATAACAATGATGTTTTAGAAAAACTCAAGCTACTTGTCTGGCAATCAGTCTTGTTGTTTATCTTATCTTTCCAGCATTTCCTGTAACTATTCATTCAGTCTATGAAGGTCTGAGCTCACATTTCATACTCTGTAAACTATAGTTAATTCTTTTAGCATTTTTCCTTTAATGTGATTGTGATTTGCATAACTATGCATTTATACAACATAAACAGACATTATTTTACAATTACCTTACATGGATTTCAGTATTTTTTATTTATTTATCTATTTAACTGTCCTGCCATTAATTTTACAAAACCTGTTTGACTAATACCATCTGTGATTTTATTTATTTTTAAAATTCAGAACTTTAACTGTTTGGTGTTACTATACAATTATAAAAAATTGTAAAAAAAAAACAAAATAGATATTAGCTTAATTAACATATGTTTATATTTATATTTGCTGTTGTCTGCCTGTTATTCTTGTGTATTGTAACAGATGTACTCTAGATGAAAAGAACACACATGTATGTCTGTCTTGTATATGTATATCTTTATACAAGCATGTCATGTCTTGTGATTTTAAATCTTTATTCTTATTAACTATTTTCATTTAATTTTATGCACTATAACTGTTTTGTTTACCTTTTGACTATGCTAAGAATGACAGTCATATGCTGTATTTACTTGTCATTCACTCATAGTTGTTGAGTAGGTATGTTGGTTCATAGGTTAGTACTAACTACTTACCTTGCGAGCCATTAAGCCTAGCCAATTATCCCTTTCTGTAGTACTGATAGATGTCTTGCTTTAACTGAATGAAAGTAAAACATTTAAGAATGATTTGTCCAGACATCGGATCCTACCATCCTACCATGTATGTTTAACCATTTTCAAAACATAAACATATTATAAAATATATTTCTTTTGCACAGATTAACTGTGTATGCAGGAAGTTCCCAGTCTTTGTCAGTTCAGCTAATTTATTTTCTTTATCCTGCAACTTCTGTTGAATTTCCTTATAGTCTGCTTGATATGTCTCAGGAGCCTGTTCTGCTGAATCTGAAACTCCTAAGCACTTTTGAAAAGCTGTATGTATAACTTGTCTAAGCTTTCTGAACTCATTGTGTCTGTCTTTTAGAAGTTTACTACATTCTTTTGTAACAAAATGTACTAGGGGTTCTATCAGTAACTGATATGACTCACATGTGGTGACAGGACATAACTGTTCAACATCAGAATGTGATGGAAGCACTTTACCCTTAGTTAATTCTTTAGATCTGTCTTTACAGTCTATTTTTTATGGCATAATACACAAAATGCAGTTTTTGTTGAAGCACACAATAAACATTTGTCATTTTTCACATGGTTTTCTTTGAGATACCAGTCAAATATTGTAATACATTTGCATAATGCCTTACTATCAACCTGCCCTAATAAGGTTTTACATTTACTAATGTGCTGTGTATACCAACATAGCAATTTACTAAAATTTGGTTTACTCCTGCATGAATTATAAATAATATCCATGCTATTTAATAAAAAAACTGTCTAAGAATATACAAACTATGTAAGAATATACAAACTCTGTTTAACATCATCCACACTAAATATGTGACAGAGAAAAAAGTCTTACCAGTTAGCAAGAAAACAGGTGATCAGGCTGCTATTGCAGATGGCTAGAAATTTTTCAGAGTCACTTGAGAAGCTGGGAAAGCACAACAGGCAGTGAACTATTGGGCTAGTGGATATCCCCCTTTTCTTGAAGAATTTATGGCACTGCAAATTTCTTGAACTAGTCTCATTCCGGATTGTAGACGTCTAAAAAACTTTACTACTGCAAGCTGCATAAACTGGAATACTTCTATTTAGGATTTACACATACGTACAAATGTTAGATACTGCAATTTGACTGAAGTGACCCTCTGCAGGGCTTACCATCACTCCTCCTGTGTTTGAATGCAGATTGTAGGTTCAAATGCAGGCTAGCTTGCCATTGAAAAATTATATGGTGCTAGTCACTCAGCTGCCTCGCCATTGAAAAAATTATATGGAGCTGCTTACTCAGCTGCCTTGCCATTGAAAAAATTATTTTGAGCTCTCTCTGCTTACTGCTTGGTGTGATGGATTTGCAGTGTTCTTAAGACACTCAGTCTTGCTGGCTGGATTCTGCTAAAATTCAAAGTCTGGTTATATTTGCATTCACAGTCTGTTGCATACAGAAACTTGCAGAATATACACTGATGAGAGAATATACTTTGCAGCACTTGTCTTTAAGAGCAGTAACCAATAACTTTTTATAATAAATTAAACTGGACAAATGTTGCAGCTTAAAAGTACTGTTCCAACTTTACTTCTCATATAGTACAGATGATGTGAGAGATATAACATTTACCTTAGGACTTGTGTCCCTATCATACCTCTAACATAACTGGATTTATACAGTTCTTTATATACAGTTTTAGTCCTCTTGGTATTCTATTTTTGGAGAATTGCTTATCCTGTAGAAACAATACTAAACTTCCTTGTTTAACAATGTCTTGTAAGAGACCAGCTTTTCTGACAGTGTGAATATCCTGTAACAGTGTCCTGATGTCCATGTAGAAAAACATATTTTTGAGGAAACACATTGTTCTGTATTCTATTTGGATCTGTGTATAGGAACATATGTTCTTGTACCAATGCTGATAAACATATCCTGTTTTTTATGCAGAAAAACATATTTTTGAGAAAACACATTGTCAGAGATCAACTTTTCTGACAGTGTGAACATCCTGTATTTTATTTGGATCTTTGTATAAAACATCTGTTCTTGTGCCATATCCTGTTTTTCATGCAGAAAAACATATTTTTGAGAAAACACATTGTCACAGTGTCATAAACATATCCGGTTGTTTTAGGAAACATATTGTGTCCATTTTTTATATGCAGAATAACATGTCAGTGTTCTTTAAAAGCAGATTTTGCATTTTTGTTCTTGCATACATCCTGTTTGAGTCTGTAAGGGAAGAATGTCCATTCTTTAAAAGCAGATTTTGTATTTTTGCTCTTGCATACATCCTGTTTGAGTCTGTAAGGGAAAAATGTCCATTCAGCAGTTTTCTTTTCCAAGCCATGGTAATTTAGTATGACTGCTGATCACATGTTACTAAACTCTGTTTCTGCATTTAAGCAAGCCTTTTCTTTCAGCATATTTACAACATAATTAATTTCAGACTAATATTAATAAAATCTAACACCTACATTACTCTTACCCGTTCATCAAACTAAAGTGACATACCTGCATTATCCTTAATGATACACCCACCAAAACTGAGATACATATATTACACTTATCCATACAGCTAGCAAAAGTGACATACCTACCTTAACTTTATACATGCATCTTCCAAATGGAGCATACCAAATTTATCCTTACACATGCATCCATCAAAAGTGACATAACTACATTAGCCTTACCCATGCCTCTCTGAAAGAGAAATGCCTACACTATCCTTAACCATGTGTCACCAAGAGTGACATACCTACATTAAACTTACCCATCCACCTACCAAAAGTGACAAACCTACATTATCCTTACAAAAGCATCCACCAAAATTGACATGCCTACATTATCCTTACCCATCCATCCACCAAAACTGACTTACCTATAATGTCCTTAACCATGCCACCACCAAAAGTGACGTACCTACATTATTCTTACCAATACATCCACCAAGAGTCACATGCATATATTATTCTTACCAAAGCATCCACCAACTGTGACATACGTACGTCATCTTTACCCAAGCATCCACTTAAGGTGACATACCTGCATTATCCTTACACATCCATCCATCCACCAACAGTGACATACCTACATTATTTTAACCCTTGCATCCACCAAGCAAAACATACCTACATTATCCATAGCCATGCATCCACCAAAAGTTTCACACCTACATTATCCTTTCCTATCCATTAACCAAAAGTGACATACCTACATTACCCTTTCCATTAATCCACATCCAACAAAAGTGATATACCTACATTATCCTTATCCATCCATCCCCAAAGGTGACACACCTACATTATCTTTTCCCATCCTACCACCAAAATAACATACTTGCAATTTCCTTACTCATGCATCCACCAAAACTGATATACTTATATTATCCTTACCCATCCTCCACCACAAATGACATACCTACATTATCCTTACCCATGCATCCACCAGAAGTGACATACCTACATTATCCTTAACCATCCATCCACCAAAACTGACACTCCTACATTATCCATACTTTTGCATTCATCAAAGGTGACATACCTACATTATCCTTATCCATCCATCCATCCACCAAAAGTGACTTACCTACATTACCCTTTCCCATCCATCAATCCATCCACTGAAAGTGACATACCTTCATTATCCTTACCTATCCATTCACTAAAAATGACATACATCCATCAATCCATCCACTGAAAGTGACATACCTTCATTATCCTTACCTATTCATTCACTAAAAATGACATACCTGCATTATCCTTAAACATGCATCAACCAAAAATGACATACCTGCATCATCCTTACCCATCCATCCACCAAAAGTGACATACCTACATTATCCTTACACATCCATCCACCGAAAGTGACATACCTACATTACCTGTCCCATCCATCAATCCATCCACTGAAAGTGACATACCGTCATTATCCTTACCTATCCATTCACTAAAACGGACATAGCTACATTATCCTTCACCATGTGTCCATCAAGAGTGACATACCTGCATTATCCTTACCAAAGCATCCACCAAAAGTCATATACCTACATTGTCATTACCCATTTATCTACCAAAAGTGACTTACCTACTTTTTCCTTTCCCATGCATCCACAAAAAATGACATGCCTACAATATGCCTACCCATCCATCCACCAAAAGTGACATACCTACATTACCATTTCCCGTCTATCAATCCATCCACCAAAAGTGGCATACCTTCATTATCTTTACACATCCATCCACAAAAAGTGACATAACTACATTATCCTTACCCATGCATCCACCAAAAGGGACATTTCTACATTATCATTACCAATACATTCACCAAAAGTGAGATACCTACATTATTTTTCCAATCCAGCCACCAAAAGTGGCATACCTACATTATCCTTACCCATCCATCTAACAAAAGTGACATACCTACATTACGCTTTCCCATCCATCAACCCATCCACCAAAAGTGACATACCTTCATTATCCTTACCCATCCATCCACCAAAAGTAACAAAGCTGCATTATCCCTACCAATTCATCCACCAAAAGTGACACACCTACTTTATCCTTACTCATGGATCCACCAAAAGTGATACTTTATCCTTAACCATCCATCCACCAAAAGTGGCATAGCTACATTATCCTTAAACATCCTTCCATAAAATGTGACATAATTACATTATCATTATCAATGCATTCACCAAAACTGACATACTTACAATATCTGTACATATGCATTCACCAAAATGGACATGTTCATAGGTTCATAGATTAGTACTAGGCTAACTGCCCTTGCAAGTCATTTTAAGCCTAGACAATTATTCACTGTGAGATTCAAATCCTGTACCTTGTGTTTGTAAGGCAAACACTTTAACCATTAGGCAACCCTCCCAACCCCCCATTCTCCACCAAAAGTGAAATACACATTCATCCACTGAAAGTGAAATACCTACATGACCTTTTCCCATCCATCAATCCATCCATTGAAAGTGACATACCTTCAATATCCTTACCTATCCATTCACAAAATCGGACATAGCTACATTATCCTTCCCCATGTGTCCATCAAGAGTCTCATACCTACATTATCCTTACCAAAGCAACCACCAAAAGTCATATACCTACATTGTCGTTACCCATCTATTTGCCAAAAGTGACTTACCTACTTTTTCCTTTCCCATGCATCCATAAAAAATGACAGTATGTCAGTTTTGGTGAATGCATGGGTAATGCTAATGTAATTATGCCATGTTTTACGGATGGATGGGTAAGGATAATGAGGTATGTCACTTTTGGTGGATGTATGGGTAATGCTAATGTAATTATGCCATGTTTTATGGATGGATGGGTAAGGATAATGAGGTATGTCACTTTTGGTGGATGTATGGGTAATGCTAATGTAATTATGCCATGTTTTATGGATGGATGAGTACGGATAATGAGGTATGTCACTTTTAGTGAATGCATGGGTAATGCTAATGTAATTATGCCATGTTTTATGGATGGATGGGTACGGATAATGAGGTATGTCACTGTTGGTGGATGTATGGGTAATGCTAATGTAATTATGCCATGTTTTATGGATGGATGGGTACAGATAATGACGTATGTAACTTCTGGTGGCTGCATGGGTAATGCTAATGTAATTATGCTATGTTTTATGGATGGATGGGTACGGATAATGAGGTATGTCACTTTTGGTGGATGTATGGGTAATGCTAATGTAATTATGCCATGTTTTATCGATGGATGGGTATGGATAATGAGGTATATCACTTTTGATGGATGTATGGGTAATGCTAATCTAATTATGCCATGTTTTATTGATGGACGGGTACAGATAATGCGGTATGTCACTTTTGGTGGATGTATGGGTAATGCTAATGCAATTATGCCATGTTTTATGGATGAATGGGTACGGATAATGAGGTATGTCACTTTTGGTGGATGTATGGGTAATGCTAATGCAATTATGCCATGTTTTATGGATGGATGGGTATGGATAATGAGGTATGTCACTTTTGGTGGATGTATGGGTAATGCTAATGTAATTATGCCATGTTTTATGGATGGATGGGTACGGATAATGAGGTATATCACTTTTGGTGGATGCATGGGTAATGCTAATGTAATTATGCCATGTTTTATGGATGGATGGGTATGGATAATGAGGTATGTCACTTTTGGTGGATGTATGGGTAATGCTAATGTAATTATACCATGTTTTATTGATGGATGGGTACGGATAATGAGGTATGTCACTTTTGGTGGATGTATGGGTAATGCTAATGTAATTAAGTCATGTTTTATTGATGGATGGGTACGGATAATGAGGTATGTCACTTTTGGTGGATGTATGGGTAATGCTAATGTAATTATGCCATGTTTTATGGATGGATGGGTAAGGATAATGAGGTATGTCACTTTTGGTGGATGTATGGGTAATGCTAATGTAATTAAGTCATGTTTTATTGATGGATGGGTACGGATAATGAGGTATGTCACTTTTGGTGGATGTATGGGTAATGCTAATCTAATTATGCCATGTTTTATGGATGGATGGGTACGGATAATGAGGTATGTCACTTTTGGTGGCTGCATGGGTAATGCTAATGTAATTAAGTCATGTTTTATTGATGGATGGGTACGGATAAAGAGGTATGTCACTTTTGGTGGCTGTATGGGTAATGCTATTGTAATTATGCCATGTTTTATGGATGGATGGTTAAGGATAATGAGGTATGTCACTTTTGGTGGATGTATGGGTAATGCTAATGTAATTATGCCACGTTTTTTGGATGGATGGGTAAGGATAATGAGGTATGTCACTTTTGGTGGATGTATGGGTAATGCTAATGTAATTAAGTCATGTTTTATGGATGGATGGGTACGGATAATGAGGTATGTCACTTTTGGTGAATGCATGGGTAATGCTAATGTAATTATGCCATGTTTTATGGATGGATGGGTACGGATAATGAGGTATGTCACTTTTGGTGGATGTATGGGTAATGCTAATGTAATTATGCCATGTTTTATGGATGGATGGGTAAGGATAATGAGGTATGTCACTTTGGAGGCTGTATGGGTAATGCTAATCTAATTATGCCATGTTTTATGGATGGATGGGTACGGATAATGAGGTATGTCACTTTTGGTGGATGTATGGGTAATGCTAATGTAATTATGCCATGTTTTATGGATGGATGGGTACGGATAATAAGGTATGTCACTTTTGGTGGATGTATGGATAATGCTAATCTAATTATGCCATGTTTTATTGATGGATGGGTACAGATAATGAGGTATGTCACTTTTGGTGGATGTATGGGTAATGCTAATGCAATTATGCCATGTTTTATGGATGGATGGGTACGGATAATGAGATATATCACTTTTGGTGGATGCATGGGTAATGCTAATGTAATTATGCCATGTTTTATGGATGGATGGGTATGGATAATGAGGTATGTCACTTTTGTTGGATGTATGGGTAATGCTAATGTAATTATACCATGTTTTATTGATGGATGGGTACGGATAATGAGGTATGTCACTTTTGGTGAATGCATGGGTAATGCTAATGTAATTAAGTCATGTTTTATTGATGGATGGGTACGGATAATGAGGTATGTCACTTTTGGCGGATGTATGGGTAATGCTAATGTAATTATGCCATGTTTTATGGATGGATGGGTAAGGATAATGAGGTATGTCACTTTTGGTGGATGTATAGGTAATGCTAATGTAATTAAGTCATGTTTTATTGATGGATGGGTACGGATAATGAGGTATGTCACTTTTGGTGGATGTATGGGTAATGCTAATCTAATTATGCTATGTTTCATGGATGGATGGGTACGGATAATGAGGTATGTCACTTTTGGTGGCTGCATGGGTAATGCTAATGTAATTAAGTCATGTTTTATTGATGGATGGGTACGGATAAAGAGGTATGTCACTTTTGGTGGCTGTATGGGTAATGCTATTGTAATTATGCCATGTTTTATGGATGGATGGTTAAGGATAATGAGGTATGTCACTTTTGGTGGATGTATGGGTAATGCTAATGTAATTATGCCACGTTTTTTGGATGGATGGGTAAGGATAATGAGGTATGTCACTTTTGGTGGATGTATGGGTAATGCTAATGTAATTAAGTCATGTTTTATGGATGGATGGGTACGGATAATGAGGTATGTCACTTTTGGTGGATGTATGGGTAATGCTAATGTAATTATGCCATGTTTTATGGATGGATGGGTATGGATAATGAGGTATGTCACTTTTGCTGGATGTATGGGTAATGCTAATGTAATTATGCCATGTTTTATGGATGGATGGGTACGGATAATGAGGTATGTCACTTTTGGTGGCTGTATGGGTAATGCTAATGTAATTAAGTCATGTTTTATGGATGGATGGGTATGGATAATGAGGTATGTCACTTTTGGTGGATGTATGGGTAATGCTAATGTAATTATGCCATGTTTTATGGATGGATGGGTAAGGATAATGAGGTATATCACTTTTGGTGAATGTATGGGTAATGCTAATCTAATTATGCCATGTTTTATTGATGGATGGGTACGGATAATGAGGTATGTCACTTTTGGTGGATGTATGGGTAATGCTAATGTAATTATGACATGTTTTATGGATGGATGGGTACGGATAATGAGGTATGTCACTTTTGGGGGATGTATGGGTAATGCTAATGCAATTATGCCATGTTTTATGGATGAATGGGTACGGATAATGAGGTATGTCACTTTTGGTGGATGTATGGGTAATGCTAATGTAATTATGCCATGTTTTATGGATGGATGGGTACGGATAATGAGGTATGTCACTTTTGGTGGATGTATGGGTAATGCTAATGTAATTATGCCATGTTTGATGGATGGATGGGTACGGATAATGAGATATATCACTTTTGGTGGATGCATGGGTAATGCTAATGTAATTATGCCATGTTTTATGGATGGATGGGTATGGATAATGAGGTATGTCACTTTTGGTGGATGTATGGGTAATGCTAATGTAATTATGCCATGTTTTATTGATGGATGGGTACGGATAATGAGGTATGTCACTTTTGGTGAATGCATGGGTAATGCTAATGTAATTAAGTCATGTTTTATTGATGGATGGGTACGGATAATGAGGTATGTCACTTTTGGTG